>NC_142928.1:196371640-196374140 GCF_046866305.1 Octopus bimaculoides
CCAAAGGTCTCGGTCCGTAGTCATCGCCTCGGTGAGGCCCAATGTACGAAGGTCTTGCCTCACCACCTCAGCCCAGGTCTTCCTGGGCCTACCTCTTCCACGGGTTCCCTCAACTGTTAGGGTGTGGCACTTTTTCACGCAGCTATCCTCCTCCATTCTCACCACATGTCCATACCAGCGCAATCGTCTCTCTTGCACGCCACAACTGATGCTTCTAATGTTCAGCTTTTCTCTCAAGATACTTACACTCTGACGGGTATTCACATTGACATTACACATCCAACGGAGCATACTGGCTTCATTCCTTGCGAGCTTACGTATGTCCTCAGCAGTTACAGCCCATGTTTCACTGCCATGTAGCATGGTTGTTCGTACGCATGCGTCATACAGTCTGCCTTTTACTCTGAGTGAGAGTCCCTTTGTCGCCAGCAGGGGTAAGAGCTCTCTAAACTTTGCCCAGGCTATTCTTATTCTAGCAGCTACACTTTCAGCGCACCCACCCCCACTACTAACTTGGTCGCCCAGATAGCGGAAGCTATCGACTACCTCTAGTTTTTCACCCTGGAATGAGATAGAAGTTGTTTCCTGTTTGTTTGCAGTCTTTATTGCACCTGAACATCTGCCACAAACAAAAACTAACTTGCTAGTTAACCTGCCTTTGATGTTGCTGCACCTCTTATGTGTCCATAGCTTGCACCGGGTACATCTTATAGAGTTACTACCTACTCCTTTTCTACATACTGAGCAGGGCCATCTACCTGAAGGGGTTTGTGTTTTATCTACCTTCCTACTTATTAGGATTTTGGTTTTAGCTAGGTTGACTCTAAGGCCCTTCAATTCTAGACCTTGCTTCCACACCTGAAACTTCTCCTCTAGTTCTGATAGTGACTCCGCAATTAGGGCAAGGTCATCAGCATAGAGGAGCTCCCAGGGCAACCTGTCTTGAACTCCTCTGTGATTGCCTGGAGGACTATGGTAAATAATAGGGGGCTGAGGACGGAACCTTGGTGGACCCCTACCTCTACCCGGAATTCATTGCTGTACTCATTTCCAACCCTCACCTTACTGGCCGCATCTCTGTACATGGCTCGCACAGCTCTCACTAGCCATTCTTCTATCCCAAGTTTCCTCATTGACCACCAGATAAGGGATCGGGGGTCCCTGTCAAAGGCTTTCTCCATGTCAACGAAAGCCAGGTACAGAGGTTTATCCTTGGCTAGGTATTTCTCTTGCAACTGTCTCACTAGAAATAAGGCATCAGTAGTGCTTTTACCTGGCACGAACCCAAACTGCATCTCATCTAAATTGATTCGCTCCCTAATTAGTTGGGCTATGACCCTCTCTGTAACTTTCATAACCTGATCTAACAGCTTGATGCCTCTGTAATTATTTGTATCTAAAGCGTCCCCTTTACCTTTGTAGCAGTTGACTATGATGCTGCTACACCAGTCATAGGGTATGACTCCTTCGTGTATCACCTGGTTCGTAATACGGGTGACTAGGCTATAGCCAACACTGCCAGATATTTTGAGCATCTCTGCAGTGATTCCTGATGGGCCGGGGGCTTTCCCGGTCTTCATACTCTTAATTGCTTTATCTACCCTGGTACTATCAACTCGGATAGCTGGTCCCTCTATTGGGTCGACATAAGGCAGGCTCTCTTTCTCCCATTCATTCTCTTTATTAAGCAGTCTATCGTAGTGGCATCTCCAGACCTCTTTCTTTGCATCCTCATTTAATGCAAGCGTACCATCATCCATGCGAACACATTTCTCTCCTACAACATCACTATTCTCTCTCCTACACTGTCTTGCAACACGAAATACCTCGAGTCTTTGGTCCTCACGGCGCAGAACATTGGCAAATCTTTCCTTATCTGCTTCCCCTCTGGCTAAATAAACCTGTCGCCTAGCCTCCCTTCTGGCACATTGGTACAATTCCCTGCTACCACCGTTCTTCCAGTCCTTCCAAGCTTGTTTCTTTTGTCTAATAGCCTTGTCTACCTCCTTGTTCCACCACCACGTTACTCTGGGTTGGGAGGGGACCTTACACCACCCACAAATCTGGTCGGTGGCTTTCAACAGGTTGTCCCGCAGAAATCTCCAATTGTCTTCCACGTTGTATGATGCTATATCCCCTTCTATTTCGTTAAATGCTTCAAGTAACTTGTCTCTAAGTCTCTGTCCGTTTGCAGGGTCTTTAAGCTTCCACACCCTTCTTCTCCAAGCCTGTCTAATTCTGGGCACCCATTTTGCCTTGATCCCAAAGTCGCTAACTACTAATCTATGTTGTGGGGTACATTCTTCGCCAGGGTAGGTTTTGGCATTTATAAGCCGCCCTCTTTCCCTATTTCTGGCGAGGATGTAGTCGATTTGGCTAGAGTGTCTGCCGGAGCGGTAGGTGACTAGGTGACTGGCAGGTTTCCTGAAGTTGGTATTGCAGACCATAAGATTGGTTGCATCACAGAACTCCAGCAGTCTGGTTCCCTCCTCGTTGCGGG
>NC_142928.1:196375747-196423247 GCF_046866305.1 Octopus bimaculoides
AGTTTATATAAAGACAGCCTGGCTTTGATTTAGCGTAGAGAAGGGGGTCTCTGTAAGGAATTAGTCTATGATGTGAAGATAAAGTAGTTAACTAAATTCCCAGCCAACAAGAAACTGTCTGGAGAGTTGGAAATCTATTTTGGGGTTACTTTCACATTTTTTGATGTTATATTTTATTTAATAAGTTAACAAAATCTACAAACCATAAATATATTAATGCTTACATAAATACTTTGGTGTAACAAGAATAGAATCAGAGATATATTTATTTTGAAGCAAGTCAGAAGAATTAGTAGCAGAATTTCAAATTCCTCCTTTGCAACTGCTACAACTCTCACATTCTTGTTACTTAGACATACTTTTAACAATTATCCTCAATAGATATTCCAATGAAACATCAACAACACCAGTGCTGGGTGACCTAAAATGGCCACGGACACAGAGTAACCTACACAATTTCCATCTGACTAAATTATTAATAACCCACACTCTACTACTGATGCCATTTAGAATATATTCCAAGAAATCTTGTAATTACTCAGACAGTTATTTCTTGTTTACCCCTAATTTGAGAGACTCTAGAACGTTCTCTTCAAATTCTTCTCCTCTAATGGCAGTAAGTTTATTTTTATCAACAAATAAAGCTAATTTGGAGGTTGAAATTCACGTACTTAAGACACACTGCAGATGAAACGAGGAGCAAAAAATAAATAGAAACAAGAACACTCTGAGAGCGCAAACCTCCGCCAAGGCAACACCAACATCTTCTCAATGATCAGCCGGAGATGATTTTTAAAATGAGAATATCTGAAAGAAACTCGACTGCTCTCACAAACGAGAATACTAAAAATGAACCCGACCACTCACAAAAACTGAGTAGAAAAACTGGAAAAATAATCCAGAATCCTTGTCCGGTGCTGGATTGATCCCAAAATCTAATCAGTTCCTGCCAGTCACGAGGTCAAACATTACTAAAATTTTCATCTGAATTCATTCAATGGTTCTTGAGTTATCTTGTCCACGGACAAACAAACAAACACAACTGAAAACAATACCTCCACCTTAGCAAAGGCAGAGGTAATAAGGAAAAACACCAACTATTATTAAAGAAAAAGTTACTATGCATATCATCATCATTTTTCATGCTGGCATGGGTCAGACAAAATTCAATCAGGACAATTTCTACAGCTGGATGTCCTTGTAGTCAACCCCCCCCCCCCCAATTAACAAGCAAAGTAATATTTTCACATGGCCAGACATCCTCTTACAATATCCTCCACTCTGCTCACCAATCTCTCTGTCTATTTGTGTGCCAGTTATACTGTCAGAACCATTTCATTTCCTACATAAAAACTTCAAACCCTAAAGGACTACTTTCCTTACATATTCTCTCTCTCTCTCTCTCCCCACCTCTACCCTTCAGCCAACAAAACTCAAAGATTATCTCCATCCCCTAAACCTTGCCCAGCATCGGCCGGCACCACCATTAACTCCACATTGCAATCTAACAAATATTAAACATATTATCAGCTCTCGTGGAAATAATTTTCTTTTCATTGCACAAAACATGAAAGACTTCTAAAAGTTCCAATTTCCTCTGAAGATTTCAACCAAAATATATAAAATACAGCAAATAAAACTAATGAAACTAACTCGTTTATCTGCGAGAGACATTTCTAAAGAGGCCCTATGGACCGTTAAAGTAGTGATCAAATAACCACACTCATACACCCACCCTTTACATTGGGGGGGGGGGGTATGTTATATGTATGCATATGCACAGACACACACACACATATATAAATATGCAGGCATTTATATATATATATATATGCATATACATATATATATATATATCTGCATGCATTTACATATATATATTTATATACACATGCATATATACATACAAATATATGTATATGCATACATTTATATACATATTTATATATATATGCATATATATATATATATATATACACATGCATATATATATATATATATATATATATATATATATATATATATATATATATATATATATATACACATGCATATATATATATATATATATATATATATATATATATATATATATATATATATATATATACACATGCATATATATATATATATATATATATATATATATATTAGTTCTTCTCATTATTCTATCCATTTCATTACCATGTAAACATAGTTTAAATAGTTTTGTCTTCCTCGTTGTTGTCTTCAGTTAATGCATATCCGTTAATCATCACATATCTATTTATTCAAGTTCATCACATTGTAACTCATCTCTCTAAATTTGTCACAGATTGGCTGACCAAAAATTCCAAGATTTTTCTATTCTGTTTCACTATTATCGGCATTTGCTGTTTCATTAAATTATGTTACCCAAAATCCCAAAGAATATTTTTCTCCCTCGTGTTCTATGCCTGACCACCCTAACTCTGCCCCCCCCCCCTTCTCCCTCTTTCGATTTACCACTTGATTCACCAACACTTCCCCCCTCTTCCACCACCACCACCCTATATAAACTAGCGCATGCACTCGGATTAACCTACTCAATTTTTAATAACTCCCCCAAAAGAATACAAATCCAGAAGATGCTCTCGTCTAAATTTGCTAGCTCCCGTATGCCCGCCCTTCCACCCCGTCCATCTGTACCAGAAGTTGCTATCCTCTCTCATCCTTTGGTTGTCTCCCATGAACACTTCTAAAGGTTTCACGTTATCCCCACTCCTACCTAGGGATTATCGATTATATAAATGATGGTGTAGTGTATGCAGGCTGAAGGCTATTGTTTTGTTTATGAATTCTGCCAAATGCGAGCTTTCTTTTCAGGTGCATGATGCTGCTGTCCCCCATCCCAGGGTCTCACAGACCCACACCTCCCACACCCTCAGGGTTGGCACACTCAATGTGGGCACACTGAAAGGTAGGTCTGGTGAGATTGTTGAGATGCTTGAATGGAGACGCGTAGATTTGTGCTGCACCCAGGAAGTAAGGTGGAGAGGAGGTTCCGCTAGGTCCCTCACAGGCAAGGAACACAGGTACAAGATTTCCTGGGCAGAGAACACTGACGGGGTCAGGGGCGTGGGTATACTTCTTGCAGAGAAATGGGTGGATAAGGTAATCGAGGTAGTCAGAGCATGCGACAGAATACTTAAGATTAGATTAGTGCTTCATCATGGGTTAGCAACCATTATCTTGGCCTATGCTCTTCAACCGGGGCTACCCAATGGACAGAAAGACCAATTTTATGACACCCTCTTGCAGACTACCTCGTTGACGAATGACAGGGACCTTCTCTTTGTGGCTGGTGACTTCAATGGACATGTTGGACAACATGCAGGGGGCTTCCATGGTGTACATGGAGGCTATGGTTTTGGTTCCCAAAATGAGGAGGGAACCAGGCTGCTGGAGTTCTGCCATGCAAATGATCTTATGGTTTGCAATACCAACTTCAGGAAACCTGCCAGTCACCTAGTCACCTACTGTTCTGGCAGACACACTAGTCAAATTGACTACATCCTTGCCAGAAAAAGGGAAAGATGGCTGCATATAAATGCCAAAACCTTCCCAAGCAAAGAATGTACCTCTCAACATAGACTAGTAGTTAACGACTTCAGGATGAGGGCTAAATGGATACCCAGAAGACGATCAGCATGGAGGAGAAGGGTCCGGAAGCTCAAAGATCCTGCAAATGGACAGAGATTTAGAGACCTATTACACGAAGCCTTTGATGAAATAGAAAGGGATATAGCATCACATGATGTGGAAGACAACTAGAAGTTTCTATGGGAGAGCCTGCTGAGGGCCACTGACCAGATCTGTGGATGGTGCAAAGTCCCCTCTCGACCAAAGATAATGTGGTGGTGGAACAATGTGGTTGACAGGGCTATTAGAGAAAATAAACAGGCTTGGAAGGACTGGAAGAACGGTGGTAGCAGGGAATTGTATCAGACTGCCAGAAGGGAAGCTAGGAGACAGGTTTATCTAGCCAGAGGGGAAGCAGATAAGAAAAGATTTGCCAATGTTCTGCGCAGTGAGGACCAAAGACTTGAGGTGTTTCATGCTGTAAGACAGTGTGTGAGAGAGAATCGTGATGTCGTAGGAGAGAACTGTATCTGCATGGATGGTGGTTCACTTGCACTAAACATGGCTGCAAAGAACGAGGTTTGGAGACGCCACTATGAAAGGCTGCTTAATAAAGAGAATGAATGGGAGGAAGAGAGTCTGCCAAACGTCGACCCAACAGAGGAACCAGCTATCCGAGTTGATAGTACCATGGTAGATAAAGCAATTAAGAGTATGAAGACAGGGAAAGCCCCCGGCCCATCAGGAATCACTGCAGAGATGCTCAAAATATCTGGCAGTGTCGGCTATAGCCTAGTCTCCCATATAGTTAACCAGGTGATACACGAAGGAGTCATACCCAATGCCTGGTGTAGCAGCACCATAGTCAACTGCTATAAAGGTAAAAGTGACACATTAGATAGGAATAATTACAGAGGTATCAAGTTGTTGGATCAGGTAATGAAGGTCACGGAGAGGGTCATAGCCCAACTAATTAGGGAGTGAATCAATTTAGATGAGATGCAGTTTGGGTTTGTGCCAGGGAAAAGCACCACTGATGCTATATTTCTGGTAAGACAGCTGCAGGAGAAATACCTAGTCAAGGATAAACCTCTGTACCTGGCTTTCGTTGACATGGAGAAAGCCTTCGACAGGGTCCCCCGATCCCTCATCTGGTGGTCAATGAGGAAACTAGGGATAGAAGAATGGTTAATGAGAGCTGTGTGAGCCATGTACAGGGACGCTGTCAGTAAGGTGAGGGTTGGCAACGAGTACAGTGAAGAATTCCGGGTAGAGTAGGGGTTCACCAAGGTTCAGTCCTCAGCCCCCTCCTATTTATCATAGTCCTCTAGGCAATAACAGAGGAATTCAAGACAGGATGCCCCTGGGAGCTCCTCTATGCTGATGACCTTGCGCTAATTGCTGAGTCACTATAAGAACTAGAGGAGAAGCTTCAGGTGTGGAAGCAAGGAGTAGAATCGAAGGGCCTTAGAGTCAACCTAGCTAAAACCAAAGTCCTAATAAGTAGGAAGGCAGAAAAACCACAAATCCCTTCAGGTAGATGGCCCTGCTCAGTATGTAGAAAAGGCATAGGTGTGTGTGTGTGGATATGTGCTTGTTGCTACGTATGCGTATGATGTGGTATGTGAAAGATGTGTCAGTGTATGTGCTGGTGTAAATATGTGTATGGGGCAGTATGGCTTTATATGTGGTGCGTGTGTATGTATGAATGTATGTATGTATTATGTATGCATGTATGTATGTATATATGGTGGAGGTGCAATGGCCCAGTGGTTATGTTATGGCAGCGGACTCTCGGTCGTAGGATCGCGGTTTTGATTCCCAGACCAGGTGTTGTGAGTGTTTATTGAACGAAAACACCTAAAGCTCCACGAGGCTCCGGCAGGGGAGTATGAAGACAGGGAAAGCCCCCGGCCCATCAGGAATCACTGCAGAGATGCTCAAAATATCTGGCAGTGTCGGCTATAGCCTAGTCTCCCATATAGTTAACCAGGTGATACACGAAGGAGTCATACCCAATGCCTGGTGTAGCAGCACCATAGTCAACTGCTATAAAGGTAAAGGTGACACATTAGATAGGAATAATTACAGAGGTATCAAGTTGTTTCTGTTGTACCTGTATTTCAAACGGTCAACCTTGTTACACTCTGTGTCACGCTGAATCTCCCCGAGAACTACGTTAAGGGTACACGTGTCTGTGGAGTGCTCAGCCACTTGCACGTTAATTTCACGAGTAGGCTATTTCGTTGATCGGATCAACTGGAACCCTGCCCTCGTAACCGATGGAGTGCCAACCAACCATGTATGTATGCACTTACGTATGTAGGTATATACTTACATAAGTATGTAGGTATGTACATACCTATAGACATGCCTACAGTCATACATTTGTATCTCTGTGGTGTGCAAGTGCATATTCATGTTTTACTTATCCAATATAAAGCATTATGTGACCACAAAACTACAGAAGGAAAACAAACAACATCAAGCAAGGAGATTGAAAATATCATCACTTCACCATCCAAAAGTAGTTGCACAACTGCTGCTGCTGCTGTTGTCATGGTTGCTACATTTGCAGTCAACAAATAGATTCAACAGAGCACAGACAGGAATGACAGGGAAGAAAACATTTTTCTTTTACTTGTTTCAGTCATTAGAATGCAGCCCGGCTGGAGCACTGCCCTGAACAATTTTAGTCAAATGGCGGTAGATACTGGTGTCAGGTAAATGCCCATACCCCCCCACCACCACCACCATGCCGGTGGCACGTAAAAAGCACTATCTGAATGTAATTGATGCCAGGTCTGTCCGACTGGCTCCTGTGCCGATGGCACGTAAAAGCAGCCACTTCACTCCCGGAGTGGTTGGCATTAGGAAGGGCATCCAGCCGTAAAAACACTGCCAGATCAGACTGGAGCCTGGTGCAGCCACTGGCCTTCCAGACCTCAATCAAACCGTCCAACCCATGCCAGCATGGAAAACAGACGTTAAACAATGATAAGGATACGACAGGCTTCTTTCAGTTTCTTTCTACCAAATCCACTCAGAAAGGTCTGATTAGCCTGAGGCTATAGTCCAAGGCACTTGCCTGAGGTGAGACTGAACCCAGAACCATGTACTTGGGAAAGCAATTTTCATACCACACAGCCATCGCCTGCACCTGTTGAGAAATCATCATCATCATCATCATCATCATCGTTTAACGTCCGCTTTCCATGCTAGCATGGTTTGGACGATTTGACTGAGGACTGGTGAAACCGGATGGCAACACCAGGCTCCAGTCTGATTTGGCAGAGTTTCTACAGCTGGATGCCCTTCCTAACGCCAACCACTCAGAGAGTGTAGTGGGTGCTTTTACGTGTCACCCGCACGAAAACGGCCACGCTCGAAATGGTGTCTTTTATGTGCCACCCGCACAAGCCAGTCCAGGGGCACTGGCAACGATCTCGCTCGAAAATCCTACAGGAGCCAGTCAGGCGGTACTGGCAACGGCCACGCTCAAAATGGTGCATCTCATGTGCCAACCGCACAAGAACCAGTCCAGGGGCACTGGCAACGATCTTACTTGGCTTGCCGGGTCTTCTCACGCACAGCCCATTTCCAAAGGTCTCGGTCCGTAGTCATCGCCTCGGTGAGGCCCAATGTACGAAGGTCTTGCCTCACCACCTCAGCCCAGGTCTTCCTGGGCCTACCTCTTCCACGGGTTCCCTCAACTGTTAGGGTGTGGCACTTTTTTGGCAGCAAAGTGCTGGTGACATGTCATGTGTGTGTAATGGAGTGTTAGGTGTCAATAGGTTATCAAGTTTGTTTTGCAATGATGAGGTGCCGGGTTCAATCCGTGCATGGCATCTGTGGCAAATGTCTCAGAGCTTATTCGATAGAATTCAGTAGACAGAAAGAGACTGGGAGGTCAACAAGTGCATTGTACTGTAATGCATACCATGTTACACTAACACCACTTGAGAATTGCATTAAGAGGACATGAGTGTCTACAGAATACTCAGCCAGCCGCATTTTAATTCAAGGGCAGGTAACTCACTCAATTGAACAACTTAATCCTCATCGATGCATGACAGGAATTCCATTGACTTTAAAAGCTGTTGTAAAGAAAAGAGACCATCCATTACTTTTACTGATGCCAGTAAAGGGCTGTGATCATGCTGGAGCAAAAGTACAGCCACAACCATAAGGTTTAGATGCTGCATTATTGATGATGACATTGATGATGATGTCTGTTTTCAAGGCTTCAACCATTAACCGCAACATAAAGCAGAGTCATTATTTCCAACATCCTTACAGAAATGAGAAATTAATGTTACTTCGTTAATATGGCCAAATTAATGCCACTTCATTAACCCCCATCATTTTAACATCCACTTTTCCACGCTTGCATAGGTCAGATGGAACCCACTGAGGCATACCTTCTACAGTAGGATGCTCTCCCTGTTGCCAACCTTCAAACTATCTTTAGGTAAGGTAATATTATATTCCCTCCCCACCCCCCAGGGCCAGACAGGTTGTGTCATGGAAAACTGGAAACAAAGGACAATGCTCTCACATGACACTGACTATCACTAAATGTCAAAACAAGGAAACAGTAACACACACACACACATCACACTACTCCACTCCATATACATGTGTGTGTGTGTGTGTGTATATGTACACACACACACATCATCATCATCATCGTTAACGTCTGCTTCGGTTGGACAGTTTGACTGAGGACTAGTGAACCAGATGGCTACACCAGGCTCAATCTGATCTGGCAAAGTTTCTACAGCTGGACGCCCTTCCTAATGCCAACCACTCCAAGAGTGTAGTGGGTGCTTTTTTGTGCCAGTCAGGCAGCACTGGCATCGACCAGGCTTGAATGGTGCTTTTTACATGTCAGCGGCACAGGAGTCAGTCAAGCGACACTGGCAACGACCACGAACACAGCAAGAAGTATATAACTAGCCATAGCAAGGACTGAACTCATAATCCAGCGCCTTAACTTTACACTCAATCACTATATGTCACTAATAAGCTGTCTTTCATAACGAATGCTGGTAGCGTGCATTGGCCACCTGAGAAGACAGTGAAGATAGTCAAGGGAGCAGCACTATTCTCCATACTCCACTGAGGTTGACACCAGATCTCTTCTCTCTGGCCACACACAACAGTTTAAAGTGATTACCAATAAACTTCATACATTCCTGTTCTCCCGCTTCGTTTATTGATCACTGCTGTTCATTGATCATCTCAATCACCTCCATCGCCTTCTCTCTCACTAGCAGCTTTAATATGCAACATCAAAGAGCTGCAGATTTGTAAAATTATTTCGGTTTGGGATTTGGCTTGCAAGATTCTTTATGTGAATTCGTGTGTTGAAGCATATTCTGTTGTGTCTGGGGAGAGTCGTTCTCTTTTAGTACCTTATTATTTAACACACTCACTGGTAAAATTTCCACTTATTTCTTATTTTTATTTTTCTAAAATGTTTGTTGCGTCTTGCAACCTTTTCAATAGTTTTGATTTATGCTTAAGAAATTAAAAAATTTAAGTAATCAGAAAATTTCATTTGGTGAGAGTAAGTTGCATATTTAGAGTTTTGAATATCTTTTTATATCAGAAACCTAAATAGATTCCATGTGGATATTTCTTGTCAGTTAATATACAACTGTAAGAATGACAGCCATTATACACTGTTGTGGTGAGAGTTACTGACACCCCTGTGGGATTGGAAGAATGGACTAGCCAAACTCTTATTAAAAGTAACATTGGTTGAGACGAGAGAAGTCGTAAGAGTCGTTGAGAGTGTTTGAGAGTTTGTATTTATTGGAGTAATTTGAAGTATGTTGTATGAAGACAGTTGTGTCTACCCCCCCCACACACACACACACACTTCATGAAATCTGTATATCCAACATATAAAAGGATATAAAATACAGCTGGACAAATGTACCAAAGTCAATGACACTAGTTTTTAGTGACAGCTGAACAATTGACTACTGTCAATGACACCAGTAATTATGATGACCGCATAAAGTGACAAGAAATAGATGCAACAGGTAATCAAACAAGCTAACGAGAGAACATTTTTGCAGTTGCCCCTGCTACTACCACTCTGCTAAGAATAGCAGCCAAATCTTTCTTAAATAATAACTTACCAATTGAAAAAAAAACAAGACATAAGACAATGTGGTTCTGAGTTCACTGAGAAAACAATGGGACAGTTAAAAGTGGGAATGAAAGCCACCAATTCCTAACTGTAGTCAGCTGAATTGAAAGATTATGTCCTTGGAAAATATATGAAATACAGTCAACTGTATATCATCTGTTGTTGTTCAAAATAATCCATAAATGATATTGTTAATTTCATTTGTACAAGAATTAAGATGGGAACAATCCCAGAGAAATCTGCAGAGGACTGAGTCATTCTACAGTTGGTTGAGCCTTTTTGAAAAAGCAAAACCAAAGCTTTATTCATGGTACAACTTGTTTATCTGGTACGACAATACTTATGGTTTTATTTCAGCAAGGAATAATTAAGATAAGCAAGAATAATTAGAAAGAATGGAGTGGTGGAGAGGTGATTAACATCCTGGGTGGCACCATTCTGCCTAATAATTGCAGCTCTATAACTTCCGCTTTAGTCAAGAGCTTTCCCCTCTATTCTCCACTCACACCAACACTTTTTAAAAATAATCTTTAGTGGTTTGTGTGTATGTGTGTGTGTGTGTGAGTGTGCGTGTGTACACACAACAGGCTACTTTCAATTTCTAATCTACCACATTTGCTTCCAAGGCTCTGATTGACCTGGGGCTATTGTAGAAAACACATGTCCAAGTTGCTGTGCAGTCAGATTGAACTTCAAACCTTGTGGTTAGGAAGCAAACTTCATAGCAAAGCAGTTGATGGATGAAGAATTGCCAAATAAAGTAGAAAATAAACAGGATAGAAAGGGTGAAACTATGGCCATGATAAGATGCTGTGGAATTGATTAAAAAAGTGAAGGTTGTTGTTGAAAGAATGTTTTTGGTAAAGAGGTGAATGGCACAGTTGGAGTGGAAACAAGTGGGTCTCCGCCAACTTGCTTATTGTGTGTCACAATGGGGAAAAAAAAAAGCAAACATGAACAGATTCTAATTCTTGAGAAACAAACTTGTAAAATATAAAAGTGATATATCTAATTTTGTTTGTTTACTTAAGGCGGATGTGTGTGTGTGGGGGGGGGGGTGCTACAAAACTTGAATCTATTTTTACACAGAGTACATACTTAAGCTAAAAAAAAAACAAACAAATGTGAGTATTAATTGCACTTTTCTATGAATGTTAACTAACAGAGATTGTTGTACTAGTTTCATAAAACGGCCTTGCTACCAATACAGCATCATCAATAGTTTCACATCCACTTTACCTTGCACAGATGGGTTGAATGGAATTTGTGGAGCCAAATTTTCTACAACTAGATACCCTTCCTGTCACCACCCCTCCCCTGCTTCCAAGGAAGGCAAGATTTCCACCTGTGGCCAGACATGTTTTCATGGAAGACTGGAAACAAACGACACCACTTGTATAATGCTGACACATGCTTACAACTATCACAGGACATCAAAGAAAGAAGACACTAATACACACACACACACACATACATACAGTTTCCATTAACCAAATCCACACACAAATCTTTGGTTGGACTTGGGCTATAGCAGAAGGCACTTGACCAAGGTGAAACTGAACATGTAACCATATGATTGGGAAAACAAAGTTCTTAACCACACACCTACACTGGCACCATATATGTGAAAGAGAGAAAGCAAGGGTGTTGCATTTAAAGAAATTTCAGAATCTTTGCAAAACCAAAAGAAACTTTTGCAGCACCAATCAGGTATCCATTGAGAGACCTGAACGTTTGTAGAATATTATGATTAATTTTAGAGACAAAACAAATAAAAAACCCTGCAAGAATATATTTTGCAGTGGATGACTAAACGTAAGGATTTCAACTATTCGTGACTGTTTACCAATGAAAGGGGCCATTTATGTTAACCCTTTCAATACTGTATTTATTTTGAGATGTTCTGTGTTTCTTTCAATTAATTTTAAACATAACAAAGAACTTAGTAAAATAACTTCGTTATCATTAAACTAGTGTTAAGAACATAAATCATGATTAAGGTTTGGTGGAAGATTTTAATTCAAAACTTATGAAAACAAGACATTTGTACTACAGAGCCAGAACCAGTTTCAGCCAGGTTGGTAATGAAAGGGTTAAAGAGAAACAAAGAAATAAGCACCGCCTTTAGTCGAACAAATCGACTCCAGGACTTATTTTTTGTAAGCCTAGTATTTATTCTATCAGTCTCTTTTGCCGAACCGCTAAGTTACTGGGATGTAAACATGCCAACATCGGTCGTCAAGTGATGGTGGGAGGACAAATACAGACACACAAATACGTACATACATATATGTAATCTCCCGATGTTGGATTGAGGCCTTCTATCACTGGCTCGTTTTGTGTAGATGCTATCAGTTTACAGTTTATAGCTGTTATCTCAATATGTATTTCTAATTGGTATGTCTTTACTAACTCTGAAGAGATTCATCTTATAATGATCTTAATTTTATAAATTAATTATCAAAAGATTTCTGAATTGAAACAACTGTCAGAAATGTCATATTTTATAATAAATAAATAATTTTATTGATTACCTCTCCATTTTCTTCTTCTTATCATCTATCTGAATGTTTTGTTGTCCCTTTCTTGTATCACCTAACTGTCTGGATGTTTTGCGTTCTTGTCCCATTTTATATTATATATATATATATATATATATATATATATATATATACATACACGACAGGCTTCTTTCAGTTTCTGTCTACCAAATCCACTCACAAGGCTTTGGTTGGCCTGAGGTTATAGTAGAAAATACTTGCCTAAGGTACCACACAGTGGGACTGAACCCGGAACCATGTGGTTAGGAAGTAAGCTTCTTACCACACAGCCACTCCTGTGCCTAGAGGAATATTGCAGTTGAGATTAGAGACGACAACTCATTAAGTCAATAGTACTGAAGATCCTAGTATAAACACCTGAATGACTCAACGCTAGTAGTATATACAGTAATATAATACCTACCGATACATTACTGACATTAAGTCATCCAGGTGTTATACTAGGATATACTACAGACATTCAGCCATCCAGGTATGTCACTATACTAACACATCAGGTGATATCACCGACCCAATTATTTACTTAAATCACGAATTTAACAAAAAAAAAAAAAAAAGCAGCTGATTTTAATGTAACTTCGCAGTCCCAATCAGAGCAGCAGTGGTATGTTCTCCATTCATACTAAAAGTGTTTGGCCACTGACATTATACTTGAAGCACCACACCTGTTCTATAGACATCTCGATTCAGAAATGAAACTCACCCAACCAAAACGTTACCACAGATAAACAAGAAATCCATTATCGTTTCTATTGTAGTTTATGTGATTGCGTAACAGCTTCTTGGTGATTGGGGGGGGGGAACTATGAGGAATGGACAAGCATCCTATCTATGTAGTTTTCCACTTCATTAAGAAAAAAAAAGACAGCCCCCCACCCCACCCCATGCAAAGATTTATGCAATTAAGAACACTCTAGTGTTGGAATAATTAATCACTTTCTTCCTTGTTTCTGATATTTCAATCTCCAGAGAGAGAGAGGAGGGGAGAGGGAGAGAGAAAGAGGGAGACAGAGAGAAAGAGGAAGACAGAGAGAGGGAGAGATGAAGAGAGAGAAAGATGACATGAGGGAGCATTGCTGTGTGACCAAGTTGGTAGATTGCTGCTGTACTTGATATGCTAGAAATATCAGTGAAACACCCCCTCAATTCACACTGATTTGGACACACAAATGATAGAACAATGCACAATATTTGTACTGTTTGAAGCAGTCCTTGAGGTTAGCCTTGGCTTTAGTCTGTCCCCAGACCCAGCATTTGTAGCGGACCTTGGCATTACAGACAACTTCTACTGATAGAGGACTTCCTTTCTCTAAACTTTTAGTCGCAGGCATGGCTGTGTGGTAAGAAGCTTGCTTCCTGACCACATGGTTTCAGGTTCAGTCTCACTGTGTGGCACCTTGGGCAAGTGTCTTCTACTATAGTCTCGAGTTGACCACAGCCTTGTGAGTGGATTTGGTAGATGGAAACTGAAAGAAGCCTGTTGTGAGTGTGTATTTGTGTATCTGTGTTTATGCCCCCCCCCCACCACCACCACCATTGCTTGACAACCAATGTTGGTGTGCTTATGTCCCTGTAATTTAGCGGTTCAGCAAAAGAGACCGATAGAATAAGTACTAGGCTTCCAAAGAATAAGTCCTGGGGATTGATTTGTTTGACTAAAGGTGGTGCTCCAGCATGGCCACAGTCAAATGACTGAAACAAGTAAAAGAATAAACACACACACACAATTACAGACAACATGCACTGCACATACATGAACACACCATAAACACAGACATACATGAACACACAGATAGCAAGACACCCACCACACACACCATAGTTACCCAGCCCTCACAGACACAAGAATTACTAGAAAGATGTAGAGTCAATATTTTCATATTTCACCACCACCACCACTGCTGAAGTACCCCACTCCCTACAAACACATTCCAGTATGAATAACCAAGTCCACCTAGCTGTAAATAGGTACCATCATCAGATGGTACGTTTTCATTGTTTGATAGTTTATAAGGAGGAGGTTTAAAGCTTTCCACAGGGAAAAAAAAAAAAAAAACCTGCCAATGCAATGGGAAAATATGGCAGTTCATTCTTTCCAGAATCAACACGTAAAGAGAAATCGGTATTTTATGTAATAGTAATAATAATAATAATAATAATTAATTCGTTTTATTGGCCACAAGGGCTAATAATAATAACGATGATGATGATGATGATGGAAATGATTTCAGATTTTTACCACAAGGGCAGCTTAGGGGAGGGGATTAAGTCAATTACATTGACCCCAAAAGGACGAAAGGCAAAGTCGACATTGGTGGAATTTGAACTCAGAATTTAGAAGACAGATGAAATAGCGCTAAGCATTTCGTGAGGTGTGTTAATGATTCTGCCAGATCACTGCCTTAATAATAATAATAATAATAATAATAATAACCCTTACTATTGTAAGCACGAGGCCTGATATTTGTGGGGAGGGGCCTGGTTGATTACATCAACCCCAGTGCTTTTCATTGGTACTTAATTTTATTAACCTCGAAAGGATGAACTCAAAATGCATTCCGTCCAGCATGCTAACGACTTAGTAGTAATAATAATAATAATAATAATAATAATAATAATAATAATAATAATAGTTTGAAGTTGAAAGAGAGAGAGAGATGAAGGGAGGAGAGATAGGGATTGATGCACATATGCAGACACACACAGAGAAAGAGAACAAGAGGAAGAGGGATAGAGAGGGGGAGGAACAAACACATACATAAAGAGAGGGAGAGGAGGAGGTTAGTGTGTTAAGTAAATATAGCCATTACAGTTCTATACTTAAGAGATGAGGAATTATGTACATTATTTACATTTGATGGATATCTGTCCTCATTTTGTTTGTTGTTAACACAACATTTCAGCTGATTACACCCTCCAACCTTCATTAGGTTTCTTGGGGGAAATTTTGAACCTGGCTTCTCATTCCTAAGATATTTTTTGATGATGTTATTATTATTCAGGTCCCTGCCTGGAATCGAACTCGGGATCTTGGGGCTTAGTAGTCCGCACTCTTAACCACTACGCCATATGCCCATGGGCATATGGCGTAGTAGTTAAGAACACGGGCTACTAACCCCAAGATTCCAAGTTCGATTCCAAGCAGGGACAACAATAATAATAATAATGATATTATTATTATTATTATTATTATTATTATTGAAAAATACCTTTCCCCAAGACACCTGATGAAAGCTGGAGGGTATATCAGCCAAAATGTTGTGTTAACAACAAACAAGATGAGGGCAAATATCCATCAAATGTAAATGATGTAAATATAGCTACATGCTTCTGTAAACAGTTGCGATAGTTAACCTTAGTAATTCCACTCAGTAACTCTCTGAAGATGGCAGCAGAAGTGTTCGAGGCCAGTACCACAACAGTGTTAAAGCGATGAGAGATCAATGTCCCTGGATGGGAAGTTAGTCTTTTATAGAGGTAATGTTTCTAGATCTGGTACGACCATTCTTCATCTCCTGCCAGCAATTGTACAATACAGTATTCTTCTGCACAGGGACTCACCACAACACATCTGCCAGAAATAATGAACTTCTGATCTCTATGTATGTCGTTGGTGGTGGTGGCCACCATTGTGTCGTGAAGCTGAGGAGTTTGGAGAGGTTTGTTTGTTGTGGTGAGAAGTGGAATGTCTTGCTTTAGGTTTACTAATCCTACATTTTTAACAAGCTTAACCCTTTCGTTCCCGTATTTCTGTTGAGATGCTCTGTGTTTCCTTCAGTTCCTTTAAATACAACAAAGAATTTAGTAAAATAACTTGGTTGTCGTTTAGCTCTTGTTAGGAACATAAATTGTGACTTAAGTTTGGTGGAAGATTTTAAGGTTTGTTTGTCATGGTGGGAAACAAAATGTCTTGCTTTAGGGTTACTAATCTTACATTTTTAACAAGTTTAATTAAGATTATGTATCTGTTTGCTGAGCTGACCAGAATCATTTCCATGCTGGACAAAATGCTTACCACCATTTCTTCCAACTTTATGTCCTGAGTTCAAATTCCGGTACTGGGGTTGATGTAATCGACTAAACCCCACCGCTCCCCCGAAATTTCTGGCCTTG
This sequence comes from Octopus bimaculoides, assembly GCF_046866305.1. NCBI lineage: Eukaryota > Metazoa > Mollusca > Cephalopoda > Octopoda > Octopodidae > Octopus > Octopus bimaculoides. The sequence goes on from NC_142928.1 coordinate 196,392,185, forward strand.
TGCTAAAATTGGAAACCAATATTGTTTTGGCTTCGCAAGTAATATCTACATAAAAGATGGATTTGTCACAGAGAATCAGGATTCTGTGTGTGAGTGCTGGACACCAACAATTGTAAATAGTTTTTGCTACTTCAATGTCCAGATTCATACTTGGGGTGGTTACACGGTACAGAAAGGGGGGAACAAGATCACAGAGCTAGTCCATACCTGTAGGTACAGACCCATTAAAATAATTAATTTTCTTTCTTTTGTTTTTTATTATATCTTGTAAGTTGGGACTCCACCCAAGCCCTCCCACCCTCTCCTCTAGAATGTGAGTATTTTTACAAGAAACCAGTTCTGCTCTGGCCTCTTTTCTCATACTTTAGCCCTTCATCTCCCAGCATAAAGCTACTTGAAGTTCATAGTCTTGTGAGCAAAAATGGTGAACTCACTAGGGCTGGTGCTACCATGGGAAAAAGCACCCAAGAGACACTGTAGAACAGTTGGTATTAGGAACAGCATCCAAGTATAGAAACCATGCAAAAACAGAAACTCAAACAGGCTGCAGTCCTGGGACCATTGGACCCTGTCAAACTGTTTAACCCATGTCAGCAGGGAACATGGATGTTAAATGATTGTGTTGTCTCAAAAAACTTTTTCCCCTTCTCACCACCCCTTCATTTACAAAATGTCTTGGAACCTTCTTTTCTATGATTTACCAGTTTTTGAAGGTTTCTACTTTTACTTTTTTCACACCTTTCATCAATGGTTTCAGAACAATTTTACAGATAGGTATATCAGTGTGTGTGTGTGTGTGTGTGTGTGTGTGCGTGCGTGCGTGAATAATACTGAATGGGGCAAGAACGCAAAACATCCAGACAGTTAGGTGATACAAGAAAGGGACAAAACATACAGATAGACGATACAAAGAAAACACGGACAGGTCATTTGGAGTTTTTATATATATATATATATATATATATATATATGAGTGGTTGGTGTAAGGAAGGGCATCCAGCCGTAAAAATCCCACCAAAACATTCATAGAGGTCTGGTGCAGGCTTCCGCCTGGCTGGCTCTTGTGAAACCATCCCACCCATGCCAGCATGGGAGGCGGATGTTAAACAATGGTGATGATGGTAATAATAATCCTTGGATGGAATTAATAAATGTCTTACTGCACCACTATGCACATTTCCACATTCAGACTATGATGTGATTTACGAAATGTGATTTGTGGAAATGCGCGCAGCGATGCATTAGAATATTTATAAATTCCATCCAAGGATTATTATTACTATGTTTATCCGACATTATACCGACACAGCTCGGTGCAACCCCAGAAAATTGGTACAGCCAGTTGTCATCATTAGGCTGTAGCTGGCATAATAGGACAGCAGCTTTTAAATGCATATTCAAACCATTTCCCATAAATGAAATTAAAGGATATATGTAAAACAACAAGTGAAGAAACTGATCAACTAACACATGTCACCTACTTACTTCCTTTTGTGAACCCCTAAAAATCTCCATGACAAAAAAGTTGGACTTTATACTATATACTGTCAAAACAAAAGAATAGATCCATTCAAACTAAAAAATGACTAAAACTACTACACACCTTAATATACACACTTGCTTACAAAGTTCTACATACATGAACAAATTCTAAGTGATAACATAATTTCATTTATAAACATTTCTACAAAACACCTCTCCATAACAACCCACTCTAAAATCTAATTACTACTCCACTCAAACCCAAAGAAGATTTTTACCCAACAGTGTCCAGTGATTGGCTGAAACTTTGATATTCTGGCTTTATATATATATATTCATTCCTTCAGTTCTCATTGTGCCTTGTGGCACTTGGGGTAACAGCAAGATCATCCCACCTTCTAACACCGAAAGCATCCTTGACAGCTTATTCCATTGTTAACCCTTCTGCTTTTAAGATCTTTTGTTATTGTTCTCCGCCATGTTTCCTTTGGTCAACCACGTCTTTTATTTTATGGAACCCATTGCCAAACAATCCTGACGATTGAGTTCGGTTTATAGCAACAAACTTGACCCAGCCATTTCCATCTCCTTGCTTCAATAGTTGCTCTTACTGGTTTCACATTAGCCATGGTGTGTAGTTCATTATTCGAAATCATATTCAGCCAGTAGACCTTCAAAATTTTTCGTAACCATTTATTTTGAAACACCTCCAATTTCTTTTCAATACTTTATATATATATATATATATATCCTGTTAAATGACAATATTCTACATGGTGTACAGGCAACAAGGTACAATGGCATATCTTTACCGTTATCCTATATATTAAATATTTGGCAACAAAAGTTACTTTAAAAAAAAACCCATTGAAATAGTGAAAAGAAATTATTGGAAGCCATATTGTTAAAAATGCTTTTAAGTGATTTATTTTTAAGCCATAATAAACATGATAAATGCTTGTTGATTCAATAATTAAAGGTGGAAGGTGGGGGTGGGGTGGGGGCTTTATTTCCTGGCCATTCTTTTGGCTTTTGAAATGTCATCAAAAGGTGGATCAGTTCAAGTAATTCTGGGATTTCTTTCAAATAAACCAGAATACAATAATAACTGCTTTCAACGATTTCCTATCAATAAATTCCAAATAGCATTTTAGCACCGTTGGCAAGATTAGATTGAAAAAAAAGTCAATCGATTCAGTTGAAATCAGTTGAAGTGTTTATAGTTCAATAGGGTTAGAGAGAGATTTCATTATTTCATCAATTAGTTTGAGTAAACATGAAGAATTACAGCAACAGAAGACTTTCAGAAATGTGAATATCTGTTTGTTGAGTTTTTACTGAATGCTTGGAATGGTGTGGGTGGGAGGTAAAGAGGTTTTTACTGATTCAAACATTTTGGTTGATCTGTGATAAACATCACATGACAATCTCTTTGATGCAGGCATCAATGCTATAGAATGACACGTTTAAATATGGCAGAGAGAGAGGGGGGAGGGAGATGGAGAGAGAGAGAGAGGGAGAGATAGTGAGAGAGAGAGAGAAGACACAGAGATTGAGATAGTGTGAGAGATAAGAGAAAGAATGAGTGAGATAGAAAGGTTAGAGAGAGAGAGAAGACAGAGAGAGAGAGAGAGAGAAAAGACAGAGAGAGAGAGAGAGAGAAGACAGAGAGAGAGAGAGAAGACAGAGAGAGAGAGAGAAGACAGAGAGAGTGAGATAGTGTGAGAGATAAGAGAAAGAATGAGTGAGATAGAAAGGTTAGAGAGAGAGAGATGAGAAAGAGAAGACAGAGAGAGAGATGAGAAAGAGAAGACAGAGAGAGAGATGAGAAAGAGAAGACAGAGAGATTGAGTGAGAAAGAGAAGACAGAGAGATTGAGTGAGATAGTGTGAGAGATAAGAGAAAGAGTGAGTGTGATAGAGGGAGGGGGCGAAGAGAGAGAGAATCCCAGATGAATACGATGAAACATTAGCTCCGACTGGTTTATTATATAATGGACAGGGTTTGGAAACTAGACTCTCAATAACTTGTATATATATATATATATATATATATATATATATATATATGTGTTATTGTTCTTGTGAAATCATTGCTATCTTTCATGAAATCTATCAGTAGTTGCTATATATGAAATACTGCTTTTGTCTAAGCCACAGTTAACAAATCATCATCATCATATATATATATATATATATATATATATATATATATTATACATACACACACATTCGTACACCTAGCAACTCTCTCTCTCTCTCTCTCTCTCTCTCTCTCTCTCACACACACACACACACACACACACGTATACATAAGACAGCTGACTAGCCTAAAACCCTGTTGAAAATTACATTAATATAGTAAGAAGAACGAAGCCAGTGGTAGTGGTAGATGCATGAACAGAGAACTAGAGCAGCAGCAGCAGCAAGCCAAACACTTTTAGGTGTGGATGTTTACAACATGAGAAACAAAACAAACGAAACAGCTCGCCCTGTGATGGGCTCTCTGCCAATATGTTTTATTAGCAAGCGAAATTGTCAGCATATTAACGTTGTTGCTAGGAGTAGCAAGCAATGAACTACCTCAATGTAAAAAAAAAAAAAATATGGAATCATCATTATATAAGGCAGTGAGCTGGCAGAATTGTTAGCGTGCTGGGCGAAATGCTTAGCGGTATTTCGTCAGCCGCTACGTTCTGAGTTCAAATCCAGCCGAGGTCGACTTTGCCTTTCATCCATTCACAGTCGATGTAATCGACTTTTTGTTCTTGAGCAAGACACTCCATTTGCTATTGCATCAGTCTACTCACCTGCAAGTGGGTGACAACCCTACGATGGCTGGAAAGGTAACCCAGCAATGGATCGGCATCCCTTTTTTAAATGTCTTTAATTTCAGTCATTAAACTGTGGCCATGTAGGAGCATCACCATGAAGAATTTTTAGCCAAATGAATGGACTCCAGTAGCAATTTTTTTTAAGCCTGCACTTATTCTATCAGGCTCTTTTGCCAAACCGCTAAGTTATGGGGACAGAAACGCACCAACACCAGTTGTTGAGTGGCATGGTTTCTAAGGTTGGATGCCCTTCCTAACATGCCACCACTTTATAGTGTGTGCTGGGTGCTTTTATGTGGCACTGGCTCAGGATTCTTGTGGGTCATTCCTCTTCATCAGGGGATGTGGGGCCTTAATGCTTCTGCTGTCGGGTATGGATCTTTTTGAGTAGTATTTAGTACTTTAAATAATTACGTTTTTCTCAAATAAAATTGTAACAGGATTTCCTTAAAACAGCAACCCTTGACATTATGAAGCAGAGTTTTCAAGTGCCCCAGCATGGCCACAGATGAAACAAGTAAAAAGGAACCAATCCAAACTTTAGTAGCACAACACTTGTACTAAACAAAGAGTGTCTGTGTGTCTCTGTTCTCTTTTTTCTCAAAGTCTTACCTCAATTACACATTAAAGCAACTAAATTGTATGAGATTCAATTAATTTTCTCTACAATTAAAACTTCTGTTACTGTGTGTAATTACATTTTTAATGCTGGTAGATTAGACAGTTCCAACTGGAATCTCTCTGCCATCATTCATATTCTAATGTAACTTTTACATTCAAAGTCTTGTAATGATGTTAATAAAAGACTTAAAAGGCAGGTGAGTTTTCTAGTTTTATTAATATTTAACTATGACAGGGCAGCGAGCTGGCAGAATCGTTAGCACGCCGGGTGAAATGCTTAGCAGTATTATGTCTGCCGTTACATTCTGAGTTCAAATTCCACCGAGGTCGACTTTACCTTTCATCCTTTCGGGGTTGATTAAATAAGTACCAGTTATGCACTGGGGTCGATGTAATCGACTTAATCCCTTTGTCTGTCCTTGTTTGTCCCCTCTATGTTTAGCCCCCTGGGGACAATAAAGAAATTTAGTTACAATGACTTGCAAATTCCATCTTAAAACAATCCAACACATTCAAGCGTGAATATGCTAATCGCTGTTGCGTTTCGTCACAGGAGAACAGCTTCTCCTTTATGACACATTCCACTCATTGGCACAAGGGATTCTGGGACAGCCAATGTTTGAACATTGTTGAGTGTTGTCAACCAGAAGCAATTAGCAAACTTGTGTTTGAATCTGTTGGAATGTATTAAGAATTAATATGGTGCTCCAGCATGACCGCAACCGCATGGCTGAAACGAGTAAAAGAGAACAAGTCATCGTTTCGATTGACTCTTCATCATTCAGTTAATGGAGGTGAGAAAGTAAGGAGATAAAGTTTTGGCCCTCGTGCTGGTGGCACATAAAAGCACCCACTACACTCTCAGAGTGGTTAGCGTGAGGAAGGGCATCCAGCTGTAGAAACATTGACAGATCAGATTGAGCCTGGTGCAGCCTCTGGCTCACCTGTCCTCAGTTAAACCATCCAACCCATGCCAGCATGGAAAGCAGACGTTAAACGATGATGATGATGATGAATCCTATCTCACACTATTCTTCTGTAAATGGAAACTTCACACTGGACAAGTCTGAAAGTCTGTCTACAGAGTCTCCATGCAATCCTAACAACACAATCCAGGAAATATTTGGAGAACAAAATATTAGTTTTTTAATCAAACATGACAAAAATAGTGCCATAAATACAATTAACATTACTATTGATTATTTTTGCCAAAATTTTATTCACTTTTTTTAACAAAAGAGCAAAACTACAGGAAACTAACAGCTTATTCTAACTACAAGCGTTCTTTATTTTGGTTTTGTCTGAGATGAATGTAGAAATCTAAATTTGTTCCAATAAACTCAAACCCCATGGCTGCAGATTAATGAGAGAAAATAGTATTTTGGAAGACAATAGGTGCCGGCTGATAAATATAACCTTTCAATAAATTTAGTCTAAGATATGAAGAGAACTGTAAATGGTAAATGATACATAAAAAACACAAAGAATAACCTGACTGAACCATACATTCAACCATTAACCAATCTAATAATTTTGATACTAAAACGTAATTAAGTACTAATGAACTAAACTTCGTAAACTTCTGAAAGGGCTGCACAAAGTATATCTAATTTAACCAAATACTGTGGATTCACCCACACTGTAAAGTTGTGTGTGTGTGTGTGTGTGTGTGTGTTCATATTTTCTTGTCTGAACATTACATGTTAATTGTTAAATGTCACCGTTATTTAAGTGTTGTCATCAAAAGACACACACACACACACACACGTGCACTTGCATGTATGTTCAAAATGAAGAACCAACACAACATTGCTAAAAGACTTCCAAAAACAATGATATTCCAAAACCAAGAACTTTATGAACAGATTTTATTCAGTAGATAGGAGGAAAGATTCCATCCAGTAGAGTTCTACAATCTCTACACATTTCTTACATAACTTGGTCTGTGTCAGAAGATAACATCTATTCTTAACTCGTTGTTTTGCACATGTGCACACACACACACACACACACAGAGTAACCAACTTTGCTAGAGGTTAATATATGAAAATGTTCATTTTATTTTTATTCACAATTGAGACCCCCGGAAAAATAATTGAACTTTTTTCTGTAAAGATAAAGTAATTATTTTATATCATTATTTATTATTTTATATCATTGGTAAGATATTTTTACTCTGAACTTATTGAAGCAGCAGATGCTGTTGCCGGCTGTTACAGCAGCCATATTAATTATTTAAAATACAGCTCAAGTCACACCTTTAGTTGTTTGGAGTAACACAGAGACTGCAGAGGAGGAAACAGGTGAGAAAGAGAGAAAATGATAGGTGGGGAATTCAATAGATCTGCAATTCTCTACTTTATTTTAGCTACCAAAGCTATGGCCATGCTGGAGCAAATCAGTTTGTGTGTTGGCAACTTCTGCAAAGACAAACAAGACTTTTCTTCATAAGTTGGTAAGATGAGCTTTGAGTGAAATACTTTTGGAACATTTTACGAAAAGAAGAATATCATATCACAAGTGGTGTTTATCGGTTCTGAGGTGTGAAGACATGATGTTGATAAAATTACAATGCCATTTCACAGGGATTGAGTTGAATTAAGGCACCTGGCTTTTTGTGTGAAGAAAATTTGTAGAAAGAAAACATTTGAAAGAATCATTGAAATCCATAAAATTCACAATTAGAAAACAGAATGGATTTTATCTTAGTTCATAGCTTGTTTAGCTGCAAATTTTAAAATGGAGTTATTTTAGGTTTTAGTAAAAAAAACAACCCAGTATCTTCGTCATTGTTCAGCTTCCACTTTTCCACACTTGCATGGATCAGACAGAATTTGCCAAGGCAGATTTTCTATAGCTGGATGCCCTTTCTGTTGCTAACCCTTATTTGTTTCTAGGCAAGGAGGTATTTCCTTATTGAAGACTGGAAACAAACAACATCTCTTGGATGTCAGTAACATTTAGTTATGATCATCATGTGATATCAAGATGAAGGGCCTCTCGCTCAGGATGAAAGGTAGACTGTATGAGGCATGTGTGTGAACTGCCATGCTATACAGCAGTGAAACATGGGCCATGACTGCTGAGGACATGCATAGGCTTGAAAGAAATGAAGCTAGCATGATCTGATGGATGTGTAATGTCAGTGTGCATACACGACAGAGTGTAAGCGCCCTGAGAGAAGTGCTGGACATAAGAAGCATCAGATGTGGTGTGCAAGAGAGACGACTGCACTGGTATGGTCATGTGTTGCGTATGGATGAGGACAGCTGTGTGAGGAAGTGCCATTCCCTAACAGTGGACAGAACCTGTGGAAGCGGTAGACCCAGGAAGATATGGGATGAGATGGTGACACCTGACCATCAAACATTGGGCCTCACAGAGGCAATGACAGGAGACTGGGACCTTTGGAGATATGCTGTGCTTGAGAAGACCCGGCAGCTAAAGTGAGATCGCAGCCATGGCTGGTGCCAGTGTTGCATGCTCGGCCCATTTAAGAGTATCCCTTGATGCATCAGGTGATATGATGTGCTTGAGAAGACCTGTTGAGTTAAGTAAAACCAAAATCGCAGCTGTGGCCAGTGCCTCCTATCCGAATGTGGCCGATGCCAGTACCCCCGACTGGCTCCTGTGCTGGTGACACGTAAAAAGCACTATCCGAATGTGATTGATGCCAGTACCCCCTGACTGGCTCCCATGCCAGTGGCATGTAAACAGAACCTACTACACACTTGGAGTGGTTGGCGTTAGGAAGGGCATCCAGCTGTAGAAACCTTGCCAGATCAGATTGGAGCCTGGTGCAGCCTCCTGGCTTCCTAGACCCCCAGTCGAATCGTCCTATGACAGAAAATGGACGTTAAACGATGATGATGATGTTATGACAGACTTTTTTCAATTCCCATCTACCAAATGACAAGGCAGTGGTCAAGCTGGGCTATAGTAGAAGACTTGCCCAAGTGCCTAAAGTGGGACTGAACCCAGGACCAAGTGGTTGGCAAGCAAGCTTAAGACGAAAGATACAACAAATAAACAAAAATCTTTTCAAATTTCACAACATTAAATTGGATTAATAATTGGTATTAAGATCAATGTCAGAATGATAGATAACAGAGATCAAAGAATATGGATTAGAACTCAGAATACCATTATTCCGACAATAATGAGTTCTAATCCTGACTGGGTCGATATGAAATTCCAGACATCCATGGGACATTAACAATATATTAAAATGGATATATTTGGTGCTGGTCCCACATAAAAAGCACCCACTACACTATGTAAAGTGGTTGATGTTAGGAAGGGCATCCTGTGGTAGAAACCATGCCGAAACAGACAAATTGGAGCCTGGTGCAGTTCCCTCTCTAGCTTCCCAGCTCCTGTCAAACTCTAACCCATGCCAACATGGAAAACAGACATTAAATGATGATGATGGTGATGATATTTGGTAACACAGCTTCTACAGCTTCATGATATCATGTTGGGGTCAACCTTATTTTTCATCTTTCCAGGGCCAATAAGTGATGATTACTTTGTCAAAGAGTTGCACTGATTTGCTGACCTAAAATATCTCAAAGCAGAACACGTACACAGTTGAAGAGATTTAATGCCAATGTCTAATGGTGGTCTCCCGTGGACGTCAACACATGAAGCCGAGTTAGCTCAGTCAAGAAAGGAATTCCAAAAAGGTATTGATGTAACTACACTGAAGTGGAACATGTTCTCTCTTTCTCTCTCTCTTCCAGGACCTTGCTCTCTCTAGAGAGTATTAACACTTGAATAATTTGAATTTAACACCTCAGGAAACTAAAGCTAAAGTTAGTGTTCCCCTGAGTCGCTGTTGATAGCACCATCTGAACGAGGTCGATACCAGACCCCGCCCCTCAACTGGATCCTGTGCCGATAGCATGTAAAAAGCACCATTCGAATGTGGTTGGTAAAAGGCAAAGTTGACAGTGGAATTTGAACCCAGAATGTAAAGACAGACGAAATACCACTAAGCATTTCACCCGGCGTGCAAACATTTCTGCCAGCTCACCTAGTTTATTGCACAAGATTAGTGGAGAAATCGTTCGAGATAAAGAGATAAAGACAGAGTAGTCTCTTTGTGGTTGCTTGACATGAAAGAAATAGCAGTCAAGTCTCTTTCATGGAATCACATCCTACCAACTTAAAAATGAAGGACACAATGGGTAATGGAGTTCTCAGTCAAGAAACAGCTGTGTTGGTCAACGAATACAAGCACACTTGATTAAGATTGACCTGGGGTTAAACACCACCAATAATTGTACATGTGGCATTAATGCAACATGTGAAGGAAGGACGTGTTTGTATGTGTGTGTGTGTGTGTGTATGTAGTAACTCAATAAGTGATGAGTCTTGGCTCTAACAGTTTAAAAGGAGGAGTAACAGAAATTTTTTTTTATCACAAAAAATATGAAAAATTAATCTATTTCAGGAATTTACCAGCTGGGCTCCCAACCATTTGGAAGTCTTAAAGCAGATCTAGTTAAGTCTTCATGTATTTAAGACTGATATTAAAGAGATGTAAAGAGATAAGAGGAGGTGTGTAAGTGTCTTAAGCCAAGCTGTAATTGATATAAAATCATCTTGTTGAGGGTGTTAATAAATCCTCATTATCTCTTACTTTGCTAATGAAGTGTCTTCGTTAACATACCACTGGTATTATCAAGTTGTTGATTATCAGTCACCTCCACCCTTAACACTATTTACTGCCATCCCTTCCTTTGATACTCTTTTATAGTTGAGATAGAATTTACCAAACCAGAACGCTTCTCGCTATAAAACCTCTCTTATCTGATTACCTAAGGATAATTTTAGGAATTCAGCTTCATCTCTTTGTTTGCAAAAGAGAAACATTCCACATTGTTTGAAACACCACCCAAGTCAATGCTGGAAGAACAAACCATCATCAGGTCAGAAATGCCAAATAATTCAACAACACTTCTACCAGGTGATGCTGATGGTGGACGTATTAATGAGGTCTCACACACACACACACACACATGCAAAACACTAAACGAAATTCAAATCCAAACTAATAATGATTAAGGAGTGTGGTTTGAAAGCTGACTGACCCACAGGAGCATCTCCTTACTGCCTTCTTCAGGCCAATGGCAGGATTTCACAGCAAACAAAACAATTAATTATACAGCATCCTACCATAAACCCTAACCTACTTATAGAACCTGTTTGTAGTTAATGTGACTGAGTCATTCAATAGTTTAGCTGTGACTTTGAAGAGGAGACGCACGAGATCCATAGAGGCAACTAAACCTATGCAATTCCATTACAGCATTGAACTTTATTCTTAGATAGACTTTGACAGTGCTGTGTAGTCTTTGAGAGTTACTATGTCTTTTAGAGAACCATTTACACTGGCATTTTTAGCAAGGAATGACTGAGCAGAATGCATAGTATAGAATATATGAATTTATAGGAAATAATATGAATACATAACAGGATGAAATAAGAAAGCACCGGCGCCATGTAAGAAGCACCCAGTCCACTCTGTCGAGTGGTTGGCATTAGGAAGGGCATCCAGTGGCAGAAACTATGCAAGACAGACAAAGGAACCAGGTGCAGCTCTGAGCCTTGTCAATTCCTGTCAAACCATCCCAACCCATGCCAGCAGAAAAAAAAAATGTTAAATGATGATGGTGAGAGAATGGCCAGCTAACTGACCAAGGGTAAAATATCTTATCTCAAAGACTTGTCATCGGGAAATAGTTTTGTCTCCATCACCATCATCATCAACACCATTGTTTTAACATCCGCTTTCCCCATGCTAGTATGGGTAGGACAGAATTAGCTGAGGCAGATTTTCTCTAGCTGGATGCTCTTTTTATTGTTAACTCTTCCTTCTTTTCAAATAAGGTAATATTTTCCCCATGGCTGGACATCATCATCATCATCATCATCTAATGTCCATTGTCCATGCTGTCATGGGTCAGACAGTTTGACCAGGGCTGGCATGCTGGAAGGCTGCACCAGACTCCAGTCTGATTTGGTATGGTCTTCTATGGCTGGAAGCCCTTCCTAATGCCAACCACTCAGAGTGTAATGGGTGCTTTTATGTGCCACCAGCATAGGTGCCATTTGTGTGACACCAGTATCTGCCACAACTGATTTTGCTTAGCTTGATGGGTCTTCTTCTCAAGCACGACATAATGCCAAAGGTCTTGATCATAGCCTCTGTGAGACCCAACGCTTGAAAGCAACTCATCCACCTTGCCTCCGTGAGGCCTGTGTTCATGAAAGACAGGAGATAAATGACACTGCCTGTATGATTTTCTCACCTTAGAGAATATCAATATTACAGGTGAGAAAGTGAAAGAAATGCTCAAAAAGATATCAAATTAGAAAATTCTTGGAGTAGATGATATTGAATAGTTTGGGTTAAAAATCTCACATGCATGGCCATATGGTGAAGAAGATCACTTCCCACCCACATGGTTTTAGGTTCAATCTCACTGTGTAGCACCTTGGGCAAGTGTCTTAACTGAACATTATCTTGTAGCTTTGAGATTTCAATGGATCAATTATTTATGTTTAGAATGACATTGTAGAGCAAGTGTGAGAGGCTGTATCACACCAGTTTGAATATAAAACAATTAAAATATTTGGCCCTGACAATGGCTGCTTTAAATGATAAGGAGTTAAGGAAAGTCTCAGCATTATAAGTACCAAATTATCTTTACTTAAAACTCAGTAGAAAAAAAAACAACCCTTAATAACTGATTAGCAAAAGGTGAGAGAGTGAAGGTGTGGTAAATTTGTATGAATGACTGGTTTGGTATTGAACTCTTGTTACCTTTATTGCTATCCAGTTTGGTGACGCTAAGAGGATAGTCATCAATATTTGTGGTCAATAAACCTGGCTGCAATCAACACTTTTCTTTCAAAGTATGATGTAAGCTTGAAGAGAGAGAGAGAGAGAGAGAGAGAGAGAAAGAAAGAGAGCTGTAAGACTAGTCACGACTCGTACAGTATCAAGTCTACACCACACTGCTACTGAGTAAAGAAGAGAAAAACAGGTTTATTGTTATAGTTTCAAGGTTGCACTGAACAGGAAGAATTCAAAGGTATGAACACACCCACAAACACCCTCACACTCACCCTGATCAGCTGAAATCATATTTATGTGAGAATGAACTTGTTCCACTTTATTCTTCTCTTTCAAATGACATTGAAACATAACAGAATTAAAAGCCATGTTCTTTTCTTATGTTAATGTTATCAAACTTATGATGTGAAAGCATTCCTTCTCAAACCACAAACCTTAACAGCTGTGAGAAATGATTACATTGCAAATGGTATCTTTAAAGATGCAAGTCACCAATAGACTACAACTGAAGCTGATTGTAATAATTCTTCATCAACCAAACCATCAGATGTCTCTACTTCTATCCTTCCTTTGCACCTTTTTTTTCTTCCATTCGAACCCAAATTATTGGACTGGTCTTCCAAGGGCTCTCTTTCGATCACTTTGATACCACCCAACAACTGCACGAGCCTACCTGTTGTCTGTGAACATTGCAACATGCCTGGCCCATGGTGAATTTGTGCCTTCAATATTCCATGATCGCATTGTTCATGTCACTCTGCTTTTGATATGTTTCATTATCATTTAATGTCCATTGTCCATGCTAGCATTGATGGGATGGTTTGACCAGGGCTGGTAAGCTGGAAGGCTGCACCAGGCTCCAGTCTGATTTGGTGCGGTTTCTACAACTGGATGCCCTTCCTCATGCCAACCACTCTGAAAGTATAATGGGTGCTTCTACGTGCCACTGGCATGGGTGCCATTTGTATGACACTGGTATCTGCCATGACTGCAATTTTGCTTGGCTTGATGGGTCTTCTTCTCAAGCATGAAATAATAGCAAAGGTCTCCCTCATTGCCTCCGTGAGACCCAACACTTCTACAGTGATATTCAAAGCATTTTTCATGCTAATCCACATCTTCCTCACATATAACCGTGCAGCTAGGACAGTTGAAGAGATGGGCACCGAGATTGGTCTTGTACAGCTATACTTGGGAAACGTCTTTGGTGAACAGTAAAACCTACCACAGTTTATCAAATACTACATTAGAGATCATGGAACAAGGGATACAGTATATTAAGAGTTAGGAGTTCAAATCACACACAAGTAAACTATTACAGAAAAGTCATGGGGCTTTGATGATTATAGAAAAAAGCTCTAATGTGTTAATTTAATTCATTTATCTCCTACTTGTTTCAGTCATTAGATTGTGGCCATGCTGGGGCACTACCTTCAACTTTTAGTCAAATAAATTGACCTCAGGACTTTTTTTCTGTTGTTGTTTTGAGCCTATTATTCTATCAGTCTCTTTTGCCAAACTGCTAGATTATGGGGGACATAAATACACCAACAATGGTTGTCAAGCAGTGGTAGGGGACAAACAGAGAGAGGTGGGGGGCTTTTTTCAGTTTCCATCTGTCAAATCCACTCACAAGGCTTTGGTTGGCCTGAGGCTACTGTAGAAGATATTTACCCAAGGTGCCATGCAGTGGGATTGAACCAACAACCATGTGGTCGGGAAGCAAGATTCTTACTACACAGCCACACCCGCTCCTAATTAATAGACAATAATAACTCCAAAAGCAAGAGTTCTGAAGTTGGTCAAATCCAATTTAAATTCTTCAAATTTAATTTTTGGAACTAAATCAACTTATGTTGTGAGGAATATAGATTGAAATCAAAACCCATCCATAGTTTACCAATTCCTTGGTCTTACAAATTTGCCAGGAAATATATTCAGCATGGTAGCAAGTTTTTCCACATTCATGATGTTGGCTTTGGGGATTTAAGGAGGATGTGTGAGAGAGAGAGAGAGAGAGAGAGAAGAGAGAGAGAGAGAGAGAGAGAGAGAGAGAGAGAGAGAGAGAGAGAGAGAGAGAGAGAGAGAGAGCGAGAGAGAGAGAAAGTACAGAGGAGTGGATGAAAGAACAGTAGTTTTACAAATGGAGTTTGATACATCTCCCATTCCGGGACACACTTCATAAAATAAAATTAAACAAGGGGAAAAAAACCCAGCACAGCACCTAGGACTTCCAAAACAGATTTTCACACTCAAAATGATCAAAGCCTGGAATAAACTATTCACATCAGTTGTTATCTGTCAGGATACTGCATCCTTCAAAAATCCCACGATTCCCAAAATTCCCCCAAAATACTCCTGACATGCCCATCCACCCTTTTCCCTTTATGGCTCTTATTCACTTATTCTTTTTGTACTTTGTTCTGTGTTTCCTACCTTTCATTGCTGTCTTTCTTTGACTTATTAGGGCTGTTTTCTGACCCCTCCTTTAACCTTTTCTGACAAATTGCAGTATACCTGAACTCTGAATACAATAAGTTCATTGTTATTGTTCTAAATATTTACCTTGCAAATGGTTTGGAGTAAATAAAATGAACAAGCTGACTCAAAGAACACAAGGCAATGTACGCGTGATATACAACTTACCAAACTTTGGCAAACATTGCCATTATACACTCTACTAAAAGAATATACCAGATTTTATGGTATACAAAACTCACATCATTTTCCCCCAAAATGTCTCAAAATGTTACACTTTGTGCAAAGATGGTTCTCCCATAAACTTCAATGTATTAGAAACTCGTTTTCAGGAATATGCACGACCAGAACCGTGGTACATCTAATCTGCCCATGTGTCTTTTACAGTATCAAATACAGTGTGTGTGTGTGTGTGTGTGTGTGTGTGTGTGTGTGTGTGTGTGTGTGTGTGTGTGTGTGTGTGTGTGTGTGTGTATCAGGTCATCCCTTAAGTTCTGTCTGAATTTTGAATTAAGAAAACAAGTGATCAAGTTATATTTAATTGACATTTAATCATCAATGTACTTTCCCTGATTATCTATGACTTCCTTCCATCTATTTACAAGCTTTTTAATCCCATCAATGTAAAACTCTTTTGGTTTCAAAGCAAAGAACTCTGAAATGTCGGTTTCGACCTCCTCCTGACTTGCGAAAGTTATGTCCCCCAAATGATTCTATAAACTACGAAACAAATGGTAGTCTGAAGAAGCAAGGTCGGCAGAATAAGGTGGATGAGGAATTTTTTCCCAACCAAGCTCTTCGATCTTCTGAGATGTGATCTTTGCAGTGTGGGGCTGCGCATTGTCCTGATGAAACATCACTCCTTTTTGATTCACTAAAGCGGCCCAACACTGGGCCTCATGGAGGCAGTGACAAGAGACCAACACCTTTGGCAATATGCTATGCTTGAGAAAACTTATCAAGCCAAGTGAAACTGTAGTTGTGGCTGAAACCGGTGTCACATAACTGGTATGTAAAAAGCACCCATTACACTCTTGGAGTGGTTGGCATTAGGAAGGGCATCCAGCTATAGAAACCAAACCAAAATGAGATTGAAACCTGGTGCAACCCTCCAGCTTCAGTCAAACTGTCTAACCCATGCCAGCATGGAAAGGAGACACTAAATGATGAGGATGATGATACACACACACACACACACACACACACACACACACACACACACACACACACACACTTTAAACTGAGGATTCAGCCACGAATCAAGCAGTGACCAAGTCTTCAGTTTACTCTATAAATAAACTGATAAATAAAGTGATTGCCAACCTTTTCACTACCAAGGATCCCTTTTATTTAAATGAGTTTTCTCATGGACCCCTTTTAATACGCTTGTCCTTATGTATGTGTGTGTGTGTGTGTGTGTGTGTGTGTGTGTGCATATACTCTTTTACTCTTTTACTTGTTTCAGTCATTTGACTGTGGCCATGCTGGAGCACCGCCTTTAGTCGAGCAAATCGACCCCAGGACTTATTCTTTGGAAGCCTAGTACTTATTCTATCGGTCTCTTTTAAACATACCAGCATCGGTTGTCAAGCGATGTCGGGGGCCAAACACAGACACACAAACATATACACACACATACATATAAATATATACATATATACGATGGGCTTCTTCCAGTTTCCGTCTACCAAATCCACTCACAAGGCTTTGGTCGGCCCGAAGCAATAGCAGAAGACACTTGCCCAAGGTGCCATGCAGTAGGACTGAACCCAGGACCATGTGGTTGGTAGGCCTCATGGAGGCAAAGTGACTGAGTTCCTTTCGAGTGTTGGGCCTCTCAGAGGCAATGACCGAGACCCTTGGCATTATGCCATGCTTGAGAAGAAGACCCATGAAGCCAAATGAAAATGCAGTTGTGGCAGATACTGGTGGCACGTAAAAGCACCCATTACACTCTTAGAGTGGTTGGCGTCAGGAAGGGCATCCAGCCATAAAAACCCATGCCAAATCAGACTGGATCCAGTCGCAGCCTCCCAACATGCCAACCCGGTCAAACTGTCCAACCCATGCCAACATGGAGAACAGACATTAATTGATGATGAGATATATGTATGTGTGTATATATATATATATATATATATATATATATATTAAATTTTGAATTTAATTCACGGACCCCAGGCTGGGAATCACTGCTCTACATCATTGCTTTAGTTCTATCATTTTGTTGCTTTTAAAACCTGTAACATCTGGAGATTATATTTCTAAGTTTGTTTCTCAACCACACAGTCCCCGAGTTCAGCCCCACTGCAAGGCACCTTGAGCAGGTATCTTCTACCATAGCCTCAGGCTGTCCAAAGCCTTGCAAGTGGATTTCCATAACATGTTGGTCTGTGTTTGCACCCCACCACCGCCACTGCTTCACAACTGCTGTTGGTGTGTTTATGACCCTGTAACTTAGCATACACACACAAACACTTTTGCTTTCATTAGTTTCAGCCAGTCAGCTGTTAGCTCTGTTGGGGCACACACATATATATATGTGTATAATGTGTGTGAGAGTGAGAGAGAGAAAACTGCAATAAATGGCTTGAAATATACCAATAAACAAAACTGAAAGTAAATTAGCTTTAATATATATTTCTATTATGTATTTATATTAATTGCAAGAAAAAAAGGATGATGATGATGATGATGCTGGCCAAGAGAAAATTAAATGAGAGAGAGAGAGAGAGAGGAATAGAAAACAATGATATTCTACTTCAAATACATTGACCCTTATTTAGTGGCGCTGTGTCTATAAATACAGTGTGTATTTATAATTAATGGTCAGCCAGTGATGCAGTCAATGTTTACAAGTTGGCAATAACTTGCAGAGTCATTCAGCCGGAACAGAGTGAGTTCAGACAAGTCTTATTATTCCACAAATAATGACTCTTCAGGGTGAGTTTTTTGTTTAGTAACAACAAAAGTAATTATAGTTCTAATTTTGGCACAAGGCCAGCAATGTTGAGGGTGAGGAGTTGATTACACCAACCCCAGCTTTTGACTGGTATTTAGTTTATCAGCCTCCTAAAGGACGAAAGACAAGGTTGACCTTGGCAGGATTGGAACTCAAAATGCAGATTGCTGGAAGAACTGCTGCCAAACATTTTGTACAATACACTAATAGTTCTGCTAGCTTGCTACCACAATAATAACAACAACAACAATAATAATATGGTGCAAGTGCGAAGGTAGAACACCTACAGAAAATCAGAATTGCTTGGGACTGCAAGAATTCTTGGCAGAGTTCTTGAAGCATGACCAATAAACAAGTGTCCCCTTAGTCTGCTGACTGTGGACAGATGACACTTTCCATCCATACCCAGCAAAATAAGCTGTGAGTTTTCATATAATGATAATAATAATAATAATAATAATAATGATTTATTTTATTTGCCACAGAAACATCAGCTGAGGAGGACATAAGTACAGTTTACAATTTATGTGGGGGTTTACACAAAAGATGAGGGAAAGAAAGGGAGAGTAGGGGCAAATGAGATAAAATGTATGGTGTACAAAATATGTGAATACATGAATGATGCTGTCCTCTAAGGTCAATCAAGAAACCCCATAATCCAGGGTCACCCTGAACACAAAGGGATCAAACCCTCAACCAACTACTATTTTCCAATCTATAGGCACAGCATAGAGAAACGGCCATTCACTCCAACCATTCTTAAGAAATTCACCGAGTGGGAGCATTTTCCTCTTTACCCTCACTTTCTTTTGGAAATACAACTTTAAAAAGTCAATGAGGACTCGACTGAAGAGAAAGGGGTCTATGCTTAACCCTTTCAGCCTCAGCCACTATAGCCACAAGACAGAGAAACACTGCCTGGGCAGCGGGGACAAACCTCACAATGGTCTCAGCCAATAGATTTGTCCAACACATCACAACAGCTACTCAATATAACTGCACAAGTCAGCAATGTTTGGACACTGTATGAGTGCGTGCAGTATGGTTTCATCTTGGGCAGACCCACCTGGAGTGTTTATCTAGAACTGGTTATACTCCTTGGTAGCACTGCCAGACCAAAGATTTCTGGAAGTTATCCATTGTAGTTCCTCTCCTGAAAGTCCCTCGAAACAGACCAGCTAGTTCGTCCTTATCAACACCCAGAGTTTTGCTTAAGAACGTCACTGGACTCACCCACCAGATCCGCATGTATTGCTAACATACAACTACCACTGACCATATTTCCTGACCGAAGGAGAGCAGTGAACACTGGACAACATTCCAGGTGCTAAGCACCCAATCTTGTCCTTTTCTTGACAAAGGGTTGCAGTTCCGTCAAAGAGATGAATTGCAGAGATCATACCAGTTCACTGTCCAGGAAAATCTGCAGAGAGTGCTGGCAATAGATGAACTGCTTGACCAGTGGAATGCATCCCTTCCATAGAAAGTGGAAAAGTAAAGCTCCAGTTTGGCCAAACAAGAACTATGGTAAGGCAGAAGTAAACTAGATGGGTAACAAACAGATTGAAGTCAGATGCCAAACAAAACACAAAATCTTTCTCCATTTTAAGTATTCTTGGCTCTGGCTGGCATCATGAAATATTGGAATTGGTAAAGTTACACATAGAACAGGTATTTTTACAACAACATAGCTTCCTTTCCCTAGAACTAATCATATATATCAAACAGAATTGGTTTAGTATCAAGTTGCTAAAGAAGAAAATTTAAAGACAAGTTAGGTTTAGTTTTGCAAGGCTTCGAACAAACAAAAAATAATACGTATTTATATATAAAAATTGCCAACATCCAATACTGTAAGAAAACAAATTCCATATTCTTGCTCTTAGCTGTAATCTTCCAAAGTTTCAAAAGCCTGATATCATATCCCAGTTTCTTAAAAGTACATTGTTCAAAGGAACCTAAATAACAACCAAGTTGAAGAAGAAAAACAACAACAAAACTATCAGTATTATTATTATTATTATCATTACGAACTACAACAAGAATAGCCACTAAAGTGGTACCCTGGCAAAACTGTGAGCTGGATAAAATGCCTAGATGTATTTCTTGTAATTTTACATTACGAGTTCAAATGCCATTAATGTTGACTTTGCTTTCATCCTTTTTGAGTTGATAAAATAATTACCAGTTAAACAGGGTGGAGTGTAATTTACTTAACTTTTCCATAAAACTGCTGATCTAGTGCCAAAATTTGAAACCATTACAATTATTTTTATTAAGCCGGCGAGCTGGCAGAATCGTTGGCATGCTGGGCGAAATGCTTAGCAGTATTTTGTCTGCCGCTACGTTCTGAGTTCAAATTCCATGGAGGTTGACTTTGCCTTTCCTCCTTTCAGGGTCGATAAACCAAGTACCAGTTACACACTGGGGATCAATGTAATCAACTATCCCCCTCCCCCAAATTTCAGGCCCTGTGCCTAAAGTAGAAAGAATAATTATCATTATTGAGTGAGAGAACAGCACATGCCATCAAAGTGACGCTAGCGTAGAAATATATGAAACCCAATATACTCATTCTGATTACCCGTCTGAAAAGGGGTAAGCCAGGAAAAATACATCACAACCATATGTGTGCAACAGGATGATCTCATGTTAAGATAAACAGCACCTGACCTTGCAAGGGGGGTTCAAAATTTTCTTTGGGTCGACTAGCCCATCCCACTCAAAAAGTCCTCAAATTGTTAAACCCCAAAGAATCCCTCTCAACACATGGCCATGATGCTCCTCAACTGCTCCTGCTTATGATCAGAGACACACATCTCGTTAGGGACAAGCAAAACTGTGGAATAGAGCAGAATGTTTGCTATAAGCCATCTTTTACACCAAGACAAAACCTGAACACGATAACACTTCCAATCAGTCAAGATGAGAAGCCATGAGAGCCCCTGCATTTTTATCTTCATCATCATCAATTAATATCAGTGTTTTTCTTCCAGTGTGAAAGGATCTAAACACCCCACCATCACAGACAAACAACAACAGCTTGACGCCTAAGTTTCTCTTAAATTAACCGAGGACCAGTTTGTGATATTTTTTGGTATCTCCAAATCAATGTAGTTTATGAAACACAAAGAAAGGCTGATATTTAATAATATTTTGTTAGTTTACTGAGAGGACAGAGGTGATTAAACTATATCTTTTAATCTTATTTATGTGACAACTTGCACTCATAAATATGAAAAAAAAAAAAAAAACCCATGCCCAGAACTCCATCATGTTTTTGTATCAGATTTTTTTTTTCTTTCTTTTCAGACAACAAGAATTCATGCAAAGATGTTCAGTTAATTTACTTTTGAACATCTGCCAAAGTTATACGAGATGGTAACAGACAAATACCAAGTTTAGTGAATGGTAGCTGTTAGAACATTGTAATAGCCCCACACACAAATGAATTTATACTGACGGGTGTTTAAGGTGGTACTGGAGGGAGGGGTGCAGTAACTAGACAAACAGACAGACAGACAAGCGAATAGTGATAGATATTCATTAATCAGCAGAAGTTACAAAGTGATTTAAGAATTGACCAAGAGCTTTGTGCATGGTACTTACCAAACTTTGATAAATGCTATGCACGAATCTCTCAAATCTTGACTCACTTTGTAATTTTTGCCCACTGAAAATCTCTCTCTCTCCTTATCATATATGCATGTGTGTGTGTGTGTGTGTGTGTGTGTGTGTAAGTGTATTGATATGAGCAGTGCTGTCAAAGTGTCTAAACTCTATAATGGAATGTGGGAATGCATAGCAGAGTAACGAAGTGGTGAGAGACAGACAAGAGCTGCTGCTGCACACCACAAATGGTTTCATCAGAAATCGTGACAGATCTTTCCCAGGATCACTAATTCTGATTCTGTCTCTGGGTCAATCCAAATTTAGGATTTTAATCCATCATTAAACGTTAACAAGAATTTGTCATTAACATATAATCAACGAGAGATCCATATTGTTGTCAATAAAGTTTGTATTGACAAGATTTACAAAGAGAATCAAACAGCCTCTGTTTCTTGACAACATCAAATAAAACAAACAAGTATACACGCTGTTAACTACAGCCACCATCCTTGATGATTATATATATATGTATATATATCATCATTGTTTAACGTCTGTTTTCCATGCTGGCATGGGTTGGACAGTTCGACTGAGGTCTAGGAAGCCAGGAGGCGGCACCAGGCTCCAATCTGATTTGGCAGAGTTTGTACAGCTGGATGCCCTTCCTAATGCCATCCACTCAGAGAGGGTAGTGGGTGCTTTTTTATGTGCCACTAGCACAGGGGCCAGAGGGGGCTGGCACCAACCACAACACACACACACACACACACACACACATAGTAAGAAGTTTGCTTCTCAACTATATGATTCCAGGTTCAATCCCACTATGTGGCACCTTGGGCAAGTGCCTTCTACTATAGCTTTGGGTTGACCAAAGCCTTGTGAGTGAATTTGGTAGACGGAAACTGAAAGAAGCTTGCTGCATGTCTGTATGTGTGTGTGTGTGTATAAGCCAAGTGAGACTGTAGTCGTGGCCAGTGCTAGTGTCACATTAATGCTGGTGGCACATAAAAACCATCCATTACACTCTTGGATTGGTTGGTGTTAGGAAAGGAATCTGGCTGTAAAAACCTTGCCAAATCAGATTGGAATCTGGTACTGTTCTCCCCACCCACCCACCAGCTTACCACTTTTCAGTTAAACCGTCCAACCCATGCCAGTGTGGAAAGCGGATGTGAAATAATGATGATGATGATGCAAATATATCTTTATCTTTTATCTGTTTCAGTCCTTAGACTGTGGCCAAGCTGGGGCACTGCCTTGAAGAAGTTTTAATTGCTTGAATTGACCCCAGTGCTTATATTTTAAAGCTTGGTACCTATTCTATTGGCCCCTTTTGCTGAACTGCTACGTTACAAGGATATAAACACGCCAACACCGGTTGTCAAGCAGTGGTGGGGACAAATAAACACACACACACCATATATCTATATATATATATATATATATATATATATGATGGGCTTCTTTCAGTTTCCAACGCTTTGGTTGGCCTGAGGCTAGAGAAGAAGACACTTGCCCAAGATGCCATGCAGTGAGACTGAACTTGGAAACATGTAGTTGGGAAGCAAACTTCTTACCACACAGCCATATACACACGTGTATATATGCGTGTGTGTGTGTGTGTGTGTGTGTGTGTCCAGTATCGCTTGACAACCAGTGTTGGCGTGTTTATGTCCCTGTAACTTAGTAGTTCGGCAGAAGAGTCCGATAGAATAAGTACCAATGGGGTTCGTTCATTAAGCTAAAATTTCTTCGAGGCGGTGCCCCAGCATGGCCACAGTTTAATGAATGAAACACGATTATGTATAAAATCTCCGTAGGTAGATACTGTAGAACTGCGGGTGAACACACACACACAGAGTAGTGAGAAGAAATGCGTTTATTAACAGAAAGCAAAGATGGTTCTGCTCCTGTTCCCCCCACCCCCACCACCAAGAGTGGTACAGCAACACTTGACTGTAAATAGCTGAAGGAATGGCAGAGATGCTTAGTAAGATGGTATTTTTAGTTGGTGAGAGAAACTAAGGAGTGCGTAGGACAAAAGGCATTCTGGTGAGAAGACAATGCGAATGGTTGTGACGGCTGATGTTTTCTCCACTCGGGTTCAATCACCATTCAGACTGCTATGTAGGTTTTCCTATGGAATGGAGGAATCCAGCAGCAGGAATCACGCAGGGAAGATTGGAATGTAAGTGGCTGGCAGGAAAATAAAGCTCAAATAAACAGTTTGTGATAATGGCAGAAGGGGAGCGAGGCATGATCAGCTGGTAGCAGAGTGGAAGTTTGAGGAAGTACAAGAAGCTTTCATGTGGTAACCACCGCACCACCACCACCATTACCACCATCACTATTGTTTCAATGACACAACGATGGAACCACTACGTGGTTGCTCCACAGGCTGAAAATAGCAGCCAAATCTCCTTCAAATTACATCCCCGCCGTCTTAAGGGAAAAAAGAACACATTGTATGAATGATACTGGGTTCCCTACACATAAAAAAAGACGCGAGAGTCACGGCTGGGGTATCTTTAATGATAGGTGTGCTCACTCATCATTAACCAGGGGCTACACAGCAACAGAAGACGTTATACATTTGTATGTATATGATGTGTATAGAGGTTTGTGTAGATGTGTTTATAGCAGTAACATTCTCTCTTCAACAAGACACACCGCCACCACCACCACGTCTCTCGTTGGTGGCTCTGTGACAGGAACCATCGGAGAAATCTGCGGAACTGGTTCTTCTAATGGATCTACCAATTAATTTTGTTATCTTTTTAAAATTATTACAATAAAAATGGTCTGCAGATTCCTTTTGGCATCATCTATAGAATATTGATCCCAAAATTATATTTGGTTTTTAAACGATGATTAAAGGAATCAGTTTACAGGGAATAAATGGAGCAGTAATTGGTATTTGGAATACGCGAGGTTGATAACATTCTCTCCCTATCTCTCTCTCTCTCTCTCTCTCACTCTCACTCACACACACTCTCACTCACACACACTCTCACACACACACACACACACACACACATATATATATATATATATATATATATATATATACCCGAGGATTGGTGTATATGTTGGGTTACTATATAAAGGGAATCTAAAATAGCTGCAATTCTCCGAAGCTTTGAATTAAAGAATATTATTTGAATGCTGTTAATTTACAGACTGTACTAACAGACGATCTCAAAATAGTTCGATAATATATAGGCTCTTATATTTTTAGAGGAATGACTTGAAAGAATATACTTGAAAATAACGAGCACATTAGGAAGTTGACATTTTAGAAAGTCTGCGATGTTTGGATTGGTAAGAAATTAATCTAATAAGAAACAGAATATGAAGAGACTGTCGGAGATTTATATATTCTTGTTGAAAATTCCTAAGAGAAAAAATACCATGACAATATGAGAGACATGCCAAAGAAATTGTTTTTGAAAATGGTTCAAAGAATTACTTTTCTGCCACGAAGAATTAGGACAGATAGAGGAAGAAGTATTTGGGAAGTGGTGAAGATGTAACTCTTCTTAGACTATTTACCATGAAAAATATTCATCTCCTTCAAAAACGTGCTAGCTCCAAAGGAAATATATTTCCTAAGAGAGAGAGGTACCATTTATGTTGGGGTAGTGGAATGAAAAATCCATTTCTTCTCAACAAACAACTGTCTATTAAATATTTGAACCTTCCAATAGCTTAATTACAGGTTTGTGTGTGTGTATGAGAGCGTGTATACCAGTATATCTATCTATGTGTGTGTGTGTGTGTGTGTGTGTGTGTATACAGGCATTCTTTCGGTGTACCCCTCAGAACTGTCAAAATTCAATCATATATATATATAGATAGATAGATATGAGAGTGCACATATAGATATGTGAGTGAGTGTATAACTATATTTATTTGTAAACTATCCATTAGTAAAAGCTAGTGATATAAACAAACAAAATACCGTTCCAATAACGCGCCATTTCATCAATTCTTCACCAACATTATGGCATTACCATTGTTCTGATAACAGTATTTAATATTAACAGCCACAAGAAATACCGTTTTATGAACCACTACAGAACTGGTTCCACATTTCCATATATATGTGTGTGTGTGTGTTACATACATAAAACAGAATTTGAGATAAAACTAAATTATACTTTTATATTAAAATCTAAACCAAACATGAATAAAAAGGTATGTGTGTGTGTATATATATATATATATATGTGTGCGTGTGTGCTTCACATGAACTCAATACAAGCAACAAGTAGGAACCAACACTTATAGCTAGAGATGATAGATAGAAAGATAGATATATGTATGTGTATGCGTGTGTCGAACAAGAGGGAAAAAAGGACTAACAAACACTATCAAGCAGGAAAAACCCACACATTAATTTAACATGAAGTCTAACATCTAAATTAAATCCAATTTAAAGTGAAAACTTTTAATGAAAGAAAAAATAAGTTTTTCTTTTCTTATTTCTGACAGAGGGAAAAAAAGTGAAAGAAAATGTTAATATATAATTAAAATAAATATTTATGGTATAAGAAAGAGATCTATAGTTTATAATAAGAGAGACGGGATAAAGAAATAAGATAAACTGCAAGTAAATATGACATTTTACCTTCTAAACGGGGAAATGGGTTGGAACCTTCAAATGTATGTTTCTCAGTTTTAACGAAGGTTTCCAAGTCTCTTTGTAAGGCTTCGAAGTCATTATAAGTCCGTTTTACATAAGTGGTCCGTCCATCAGACCACAACACCTCCACAACGAACACATAATCCACATTCTGGCCTTCTTTCTTCTCCACAAACCCAGTAACGGCAGCGAAAGCAACAAACAAGTTATTGCAAGTTAGTGAGTTCCAAACACTTGACGCCATCTTGTAGATCTACAATATTGAGTGGAGGTGTGAGGGAGACTCTCACGCCGCACTCACTCTCACTCTCACTCTCACTCTCGCTCATACACACTTGGAATTGGTTTATTTTCTCAGTGGTATGTTCGTAAGTGTGTGTGTGTGTACGTATTATATGTATTTATGTGTGTGTTCTTTTCCTTTCGCTATTTGCCTGCTGCTGCTTTGTTTTCCCCTGCAAGTGTCAGTTCAGCTGTGGATGGAAGGGCGATACAAACACACACACACACACTGTTACAGTGTGTGTGTGTGTGTTAATATTTGTTTTTATGTTCGTTTATGATAAAAATAATTTTACATTAATCTCATGGATTACTCTACTTATGTAGAGTTCAAATTTATTATTCTTAAACAAGGATATTATTGACAGTATATATATATATGTGTGTGCGTGTGTGTGTGTGTGTGTGTGTGTGTATTTATAAATGTATGTGTATATGTATATAATATTTATATATATATGTGTGTGTGTGTATATATGTATATAATATATATATATATATATATATATATATATATATATATATATATATATACTCACTGGTAACGTTAACAATTACATATATGTAGCGAAAGAGACAGAGAGGCGGGGGTATGTGTTCTATATCTGTTACTGTATATATGTATCTATCTATCTATCTATCTATCTATCTATCTATATATATATATATATATATATATATATATATGGAGAGAGAGAGAGAGAGAGAGAGAGAGAGAGAGAGAGAGAGAGAGAGAGAGAGAGACAGGCAGATGTCTGTACATATGTTTGTAGTTATGTTTGTGTGTGTGTAATGACATTCATGTATGCGTATGTTGTCAGTGGAGAACAAAAAGTGGACATGTAAGAAGACACTTCAGAGAAAGCGCGCGTCTAATCTGTGTGTGTGTGTGTCTCACTGTTTCTCTCTCTCTCTCTCTCTCTCTCTCTCTCTCTCTCTCTCTGCGTGTTTGCGTATGCGTTGCGTGTGCTGCGTCAGTGTATGAGACAGTTGTCACCATATCCAGTGCGTGTGAGAAGTGGAGTGTAAGCGAGCGAAAGTATGTCACGGTGTGTGTGTGTGTGTGTGTGTGTGTGTGTCGTGCGCGCGCGTGTGTGCCCTCTTCCCACGTGCCTCAGAAGTTACGGAGTATCAGTGACGTAAACATGATAGACAAACTGAACAGACGAGTCATATATTTGATATTATTACAGGGATTTCAAGTCTAGCGTTCAAACAATAGCACGTATCGCAATCCCTTTCTTATGTATGTAAGTATGTATGTACACACACACACATACACACACACACACACACACACACACACACACTCACACATACACATTACATACGGGCAGTTACGTGAATCTGTGTGGGAGAGGAGAAGCATTAGGTTGGCCACCAAGCTGAAGGTGTACAAAGCAGCTGTACTGCCAACGCCTGCAAGACTGACGGTTCACAGACGTCACACAAAAAGGCTTTCCGCATGAACTGTGAAAAGCTGTTGAAAAATCACCTGGCAAGACAAGGTTCCAGACACGGATGTTTTCTCTTGAGTTGATCTGTCAAGCCTTTACACGCTGCTGCAAAAAGCACCAGTCAAGTGAGCAGACGACCTTCGAATGCCTGACTCCCCAACAGACTGTTTTATAACGAACTGGCGGAAGGCAACGCACGCAAGGTGGATAGAAAAAGCTCTTCAAAGAAACTCTCTAAGTTTCATTGAAGAGCTTTGAGATCAACTCCAGCACCTGGTAAACGCAAGCACAAGACTATCCTGTCTGGCGAAGCTACATCAAGAGAGGTACCACTTCTTATGAATCGAACAGGATTGCAGGGACACAAAGAAAATGAGAACCACGCAAGTCCTTGCCTTCTGTTTCAACAGACCACCAATGCCTTCCGAACATGCGTTTGACTGATTGGCTACAACCAAACATACTGTGCCCCGTCTTCTCTCGTTTGATGTTCCTGGTCATTGTCGACAACGACGGACGGACTAAGAACAATACTGATATGAATGAAGTAGTGACATTTTGGAAAAGCATATGGAGCGATAGAAAGGAATTCAACCAGGAAGCTGAATGGGTAGAGAGAGAAAAAGAAGAAAAGAATGGCTAAGATTGAAGAACAGAGATGGAACGGTATTACAATGCAGTAACTATGAGTTAATTCCTGCATTGTAATATCGTTCTATTCAAAGCTCATTAAGTGGAAATCTCCTGGACATGATAACCCCCCAGACTTCTGGATTAATAACCTCTCATCAACACACCGTTAGTTAATGGAATTTTTCCCTAACATCATCAGAAACCCCGAAAATACTCTAAGCTAGCTAATAACATTAGCGATAACATACCCACTCCCTAAAACGAGCGACACAAAAAGAAAATCCCAAAACCACAGGTTGATCACTTGTTTGGCCATCATGTACAAACTACTTACATCCGTCCTCACAGAGTGGATGTTTCAATTTCTCGATGAAAACATCTTTTCCCTTGAACAAAAAAAAGTGCAAAAGAAACTCATACGGCTGCAAAGACCAGCTGTTTATAAACCGGATGATACTTGGAAAATTGCTCATCCAAAAAACGAAATCTTAAGCTCAGCATGGACTGACATTTGACAGTGTCCCACATAGCTGGACTCAAAGGTACTAAATATATACAAGATCTCTCCTTTCGTAAAAGGTTTTCTACAGCACTGTATGGGAATGTGGAACACAAAATTATTTCTCAACCACGAAAAAGGCTCGTATGTGTCAAAGAGCATCAAAATAGACCGTGGAATATTTCAGGGTGATTTGCTCTCCCGTCTCCTCATCTGTCTTTCCCTTATTCCCTTGTCTCACGAGCTGAATAAAACAAATTACGATGACAAAATGTTTGACAAGATCATCTCAGACTTGCTCTACATGAATGATCTGAAATTATTCGCAAAAGATGACAAGGATCTGAAAGGGCTATTTGTAACTGAAAAAATTCAGTGATGACATTAATGTGGAATTTGGCCTTGACAAGTGTGCAAAAACTTCGTTCAGACGTGGTAAACTGACAGCTAATACCACAACCCAACTTGATCATGATAAGTCTATCAAGGACCTGAACCAAGAAGGCTTTTATTAGTATTTTGGGGTACAAGAAGGGGAAAGGACTCAACATGGATCAATGAAAGAGAAGATCAATGAAAGAGAAGATCAATGAAAGAGAAGATCAAGAAAGAGCATTATAGACGAGTCAGAAAGGTCCTGAATACTGAGCTGAACTCTCAGAAGAGAATTGTAGCTATGTGTGGATGTGGATATTGTTTTGTGTGTATGGAGGGAGAGATGCTGCCTATGTTTGTGTGTATGTGTATTTGATGTGTGGATATATATTTATGTCAATAGTAAGATGTCTGTGTGTCTATAAGTATTTATCGAGTAGTGGCAATGTTTATGTATGATGTGTATATGTGTGATGTGCGTATGTGTATGTGTGTGCGTGCGTATGTGTGCGTATGTGCGAGAGAGAGAGAGAAAGAGAGAGAAAGAAATTTAGTCGATTTGCGGCTGTATGCGTTTTTTACGTGTAGAGAGCATATGTTTGAGGGGAAGCAGTTATGGAAAAGTAAGTCGCGAATTTGAGCCATTTGGTAGGAGAGTTCCAAGAAAGAATATGACTCTTGTTCTGTTTGTGGGCGGGAATCTGGAGATCTGGTGTGTAAGATAAGATCAAAGGTGTTAATAAATGGAAATGTCGGATGATAGACGATCTGCTGTTGAGTTGGATGTCCTTCTCACCCTACATATACATACAAACACAAATGCCTGTCTACATACGCGCAAAACATACACTTCCCAAACACATAACAATTACCGTAAACACACAGTCACCATTCACATACGTGAAACACACACAAACACTTATGCTCATAAGAGACACACGACATTTGTGCACACACGGAAAATACACACATTCATAGAAGTATATATATGAAAACAAGAAAGATAAATGGTCGTGTCTCATGTCGGGGAAAGGCGGTTCGGCAAATGGTTTGTTTCTGGTGATGAAATGTCTTGTGCAGTGAATTAGCTCCCTCCTCCAAGAAATCGACATTACCTGTGCAGGTGAACGGTGCCACACGTCAGAATGTCGAAGCGATCGCAGAGCAGCATAAGTGTTTTTCCCAAGAGCACAATCGAACCCACGAGATCACAAGAGCAACACCTTGACCACTAGGCCATGCGCCCTCACGCACAAGAAAGGTAGCGTATAACTATGTATACAGCCATTCCCTCACCCCACATAAATAAACAAACAA
>NC_142928.1:196428247-196433247 GCF_046866305.1 Octopus bimaculoides
GCATTCAGCTTTAGTGATGAAGTCAAAACAGATTATGGAACCTGGTGCACCCACTGGCTTTGGCATCTCCTGTCAAGCCGTCCAACTCATTATACCAGCATGGAACATGGAAGTTGAATGATGATGATGATGATGATGATGATGAGCTGGGAAGCGTACAGCACTGATGATCAGAAAAATAAAACTGCAAAATATCGATATCTGTCGTACTTGTTCCTTTCCGGCTTCGTTTCACCAAACTTTGAATTATGCTGTGTTAGAGATAAGTAAACAGTCTTGGTCAGTTTGGTGGTGATAAAAACAGAAACGAAAAGCCCTTCTGAGAGGAAAGTAGAGTTATCTCCCCTTGAACAATTCCAGGTGTGGCCATATTGGATCCGGTCTGTATACGTTTTCAATTCCGCAAACGAGGAGGACCATGTTTCCAAAACGAATTTTCAATCATAAGGACAAAAGGGCATCACTATATTAATGCAAGAAGGCACCCGGATTGTATGAATATTTTATAATCATTGCCCTCTCAGCCAAGCAAACTTTTCACCATCTTCTGTTGAGGTATAACCCAGACTGCTCCAGCAGTTCCCAGTTAACTTTGTACGGCGTTCATTCTTCTTTTTATTGCCATATATAGTTGGCTAAAGTTGTGATGTTGTACCTCTCTAAGATTCTAATAGTGATCTTGTGGTTATTTAGCCTTGCCTTAAAAGTGTCCTCCGTTGCTCCAGCCATTAAGTTAAAAGTTTTTAGGAGGTTAGCTTTGAAAGTTGCATTCCCTCGCGATCGGTAAAAAAGTGCTTATTTTGGTAGTTTTGACTTATGGAGTCCCTCTAAGCGTGAGGCATTATTGTATAGTAATGCCCTTATATAAATTAAATTATATATATTTATGGAAAAAAATGATGTGTTTTTTTCCTTATGAGGTTTTTTCACGCTAACTACTTAATAAATTCTTATAAATATTTTATCCTTACATTATATTATATGTGTATATATATATATATATATATATATATATATATATATATATGTATGTATGTATGTATGTATGTATGTATGTATGTATATGTATTTATATATATGTGTGTGTGAATATATATGTATGTATACACACTGACACACAGACACACACACACACATATACACAATGTGTCTGCATGTGTGTGTGTGCGAGAGAGAGAGAGAGAGAGAGAGAGAGAGAGAGATGAAATGTCTATTTATCTGAAATTTCACAAATTGCGTGTCTGAGATGATCATTTTACCGTTTCCGAAGCCATAAACACGTTACCCAGCTGACCTTTGTCGCTTTGTCTGCTGCTGCTGCTGCTGTCTTTGTAAGAAACTCTGTTACTCGAGAAGGACATCTTGGACATAATCGATGGTGGAGGCGATTTTTATATTAGACATAAAACAATTGATGATAAACTATGAAATGAAATTGAAGACAGCTTCACTAATATCGATACAACGATTAAAATGACTTTTATTTATTCGTCAGACAATTGATTGATAAATATATCATTTTGAATTAGTGATATATTAATTGTATTCTTTTGCTCGTTTCAGTCTTTAGACTGTGGCCATGTTGGAGCACCGCTTTGAAGAATTCTAGTCGAACGAATAGACTCCAGTACTTAAAACCTGATACGTATTCTATCTTTTCTGAACCGCTAAGCTATAGGGTTGTAATGACACCAACACCGATTGTAAAGCGGTGGTGGAGGACAGATACAAACGCACACACACACGACAGGTTTCATTCAGTTTCCGTCTACCAAACCCAATCACAAGGATTTGGTCGGCCCGAGGCTATAGTAGAAGACACTTGCCCAAGGTGCCATATATATATACATACACATTTATATATACATATGTATATATACATACATACACACATATATATATATACATGCATACATACACACACACACACACACACACACACACACACACACACACACACACACACACACACACACACACACACACACACATATATTTATATATATTGGGTTGGTGCATAATTATTGCGGATTTTTTCAACAAAATTTTATTCAGCAAAAACAATAACAATATTTAACAAAAACATCTTTAAATGACGGTCTGACCGTCTGCCAAGCAAATGGGAAGCAGTTATTGAAGTAGATGGTGAATATGCTCCGGAATAATCATTTAAAGATGTTTTTTGTTATATGTTGTCATTGTTTATGTTGAATAGAATTTGTTGAAAAAAACCCGCAATAATTATGCATCAACCCAATTTATATACACACACACACACACACACACATACGCACATATACACACACACTCACACACACACATACACACACACACTCACACATATAAGCGTAGGTGTGGCTGTGTGGTAAGAAGCTTGCTTCCCAACCACATGGTTCCAGGTTCAGAAGTTGTGTTAGCCTTGAAGGGATGGTGTCATTCAAGGAAATACTGCTTCAATACCTAATATTTTGGGGGAAACTGATTTCCTTAAAATAATAGGTTTGTATTTTAACTGTAGTTTATATTTATGTAAAGGAAGAAGAAGAAAATGGAGATTTTGAAGTTTATTATCAGTAATAGATCGATCATTGTCCCTTACAGCCGTTTCAATTATACACAGTGAAATTAATGAAATATTAAGCTCATATTTCAAAGCAAATCTACAAATAAACATACAAAACACCAAAGATTATATTTTTCCCCCCTGAAGAGATTATGCTCAGAAATATGAACTTAATATTTAAATAATTTCACTGTGTATAATTGAAACAACTGTAAGGCTTAGGAGTGGCTGTGTGGTAAGTAGCTTGCTTACCAACCACATGGTTCTGGGTTCAGTCCCACTGCATGGCACCTTGGGCAAGTGTCTTCTACTATAGCTTCGGGCCGACCAAAGCCTTGTGAGTGGATTTGGTAGACGGTAACTGAAAGAAGCCCGTCGTATATATGTATATATATATATATATATATATATATATATATATATATATATATATATATATATATACATATATATATATATATATATATATATATATATATATATATATATATATATATATATATATATTTATATATATATATATATGTGTGTGTGTGTGTGTGTGTGTGTATATATATGCTTGTGTGTCTGTGTTTGTCCCCCCAACATCGCTTGACAACCGATGCTGGTGTGTTTACGTCCCCATAACTTAGCGGTTCGGCAAAAGAGACTGATAGAATAAGTACTAGGCTTCCAAAGAATAAGTCCTGGAGTTGATTTGCTCGACTAAAGGCGGTGCTCCAGCATGGCCGCAGTCAAATGACTGAAACAAGTAAAAGAGGAAAAGAGTAAGGGATAATGATCAATTTCTTGCCGATAATAAACTTTAAAATCTCCATTTTCTTCTTCTTCTTCCTATATATTAATATATATATATATATATATATATATATATATATATATATATATATATATATATACATATATATATACATACATATATATATATATATATATATATATATATATATATATATATATATATATATATATATATATATATATATATATATATATATATATATATATATATATATATATATATATATATATATATATATATATATATATATATATATATATATATATATATATATGTATGTATATATATATGTATATATATATATATATGTATGTATATATATATATATATATATATATATATATATATATATATATATATATATATATATATATATATATATATATATATATATATATATATATATATATATTAATCGTTTTGTACAGTATTATATATCCATTAAGGCGGCGAGCTGGCAGAATCGTTAGCATGCTGGACGAAAATACTTAGCAATATTTCACCCGTCGCTTCGTTCTGAGTTCAAATTCAGCCAAGGTTGACTTTGCCTTTTATCCTTTCGGGATCGATAAATTAAGTGCTAGTTGCGTACTGAAGTCGATGTAATCGACTGGACCCTCCCCACCAAATTTTATTCCTTGTGCCTATAGTAGAAAGGATTATATAACAATTACGGCCGCTCTTAGCGATCGGTTTCGCACTAAGGGTAAAATCTTTCATAATGGTCATCTCTGAAGAGCGCAGTTATATAATGAAACTGTTACTTATATATATATATATATATATATATTCTATAATTATAGCATAATTATAATCAGGGGTCAGATAATTGCTTCACCACGCACCGAATTTA
Organism: Octopus bimaculoides; assembly: GCF_046866305.1. Lineage (NCBI taxonomy): Eukaryota > Metazoa > Mollusca > Cephalopoda > Octopoda > Octopodidae > Octopus > Octopus bimaculoides. Next base: position 196,432,466 of record NC_142928.1, read on the forward strand.
GAAATGGCAGTTAAAATACCTTTTCCGCTACCATAAAAGTGTTGGTTAAATATCAGTTATGCGATGACGCTTGATCGCGTACATATTTAATTCTAACACTCTAAAATTTATATTTGAAATGCTGCACTAAAGCGGTGAAATAAGTAAGTAACTATAACTTTACTTTAATCCCGAAACGTGTATGTAGCTAATCTGAGTCGTGTGGATTCGTTATTTTTTCTCTTTGCCTACGTAAAAAAAAGTGTGTTACTGTCTGGGAGACATTTATGGTAGCGGAAAAGGTATTTTAACTGCTATTTCTAAATTCGGTGCGTGGTGAAGCAATTATCTGACGCCTGATTATAATTATGCTTATAATTATAGAATATTTGTATGATGTTACCCAAAAAGGCTATTTTAACGTACCGAACTACTTGGTAGAATTATTAATTATTAATTAATTGATTGATTAATTAATCTAATTAATTTTACCCTTTTATTATTAATGATATATATATATATATATATATATATATATATGTATATACATATATATATATACATATATATATATATATATATATATATATATATACATATATATATATGTGTGTGTGTGTGTGTGTGTGTGTGTGTGTGTGTGTGTGTGTGTGTGTGTGTGTGCGTGTGTGTGTGTGGAAGCGCGTGGCTTAGTGGTTAGGGTGTCAGCATCATGATCGTAAGATTGTGGTTTCGATTCCTGGACCGGGCGATGCGTTGTGTTCTTGAGCAAAACACTTCATTTCACGTTGCTTCAGTCCATT
>NC_142928.1:196438247-196448247 GCF_046866305.1 Octopus bimaculoides
GAAGGCAAGCAAAAGTAATTTCAGTTGTAGGAGTTCAATATACTCTGATGGTACCACAAACCTTCTTTGCCATTATGGCGATATCGCATTGTGGCGCCATTGTCATTTTTTATTTATGTATTGTATGCTATGACTCCATAAATTGCACCTGCGAAAGGGGCTGTAACAGGTCACTTCATCTCCAGACACAGGTTGGTAAGCTATTTCAACTTCTACCTGTCCAGAAAGATCCGTCTGGAGAAGAAGTACCTGTCGCAAAGTACGTTCGAGAAAAGATGGATGTCTGTGGAAGGAAGTTGAGAATGAATGGGGCCGTTCTAGCATACCCGGTCAGGACGAAAAGAAGGAGAAAACCAAAGGGAAAAATAACCGGCGGGTTAAATAAGGAAAAAAAAACCCGGAACATTATTTTATTAAGTCTTAATTTTTATTTATATATAGGCGCGGGAGTGGCTGAGTGGTAAGTAGCTTGCTTACCAACCACATGGTTCTGGGTTCAGTCCCACTGCGTGGCACCTTGGGCAAGTGTCTTCTACTATAGCCTCGGGCTGACCAAAGCCTTGTGAGTGGATTTGGTAGACGGAAACTGAAAGAAGCCCGTCGTATATATGCTCGACTAAAGGCGGTGCTCCAGCATGGCCGCAGTCAAATGACTGAAACAAATAAAAGAGTAAAAAGAGAAAAAGAGAGAGTATATTTCATTCGATTTTTTTCGATTTTTTCATTTCGTCTCAACCCAAACGATTTTGTAAGAATGTAAGCTTTCGTCCTTTGTAATGTCCCTCTATGTCTACCTTTTATAGGTGAATAGAGAAATACAGTTGGTTCCAGGTTTTCTAAGGTCTAACCACTGACCACATTGCAGACACCTCCATCTTCGTCACCACCACTGATGTCTTTCACCAACGTCGTCGTCAACATCTCCACATCACCAACACACTGCACTGGTTCTAACACATCGCTGTTCGTGAGCTTTCCTCACCAGGGTTAACAGCTAACATACAACCCACCCAGATGCATGTAGAGATATGAACAAACGTCCGTCAACCACTCCTATTCAGCTCGTGTGTGTATATATACCTGTGACCACAATAAACGTATTTAAAGTTACCACCTTGTTTTTTATATATTCTTTATACCGGGTGTACCACCAAACAACATTACAGCCTTCTGAGCTGAGTCTCATCAGATGACAGCACAACCTATAACATCTCAAGTTTTTAGAAGGGAATATGACTAAACGGGTATTTGAGATTAGAAACGATCTCAAATAACGCCGATCAACAAACAACAAACAACAACAACTACTACTACTACTACTACTACTACTACCTTATCATTTCTCCGTCGACAGATACCATCTCTTTATTCGACAAACCCTTCCTACTTATACGCACCCGCTACATTTCAAGAAAGCTTTGTAATTAATTTTCAGTTTATACACACACGTACATACACGTACACATATATGTACATAGATGCATACATACATACATATATATATATATATATATATATATATATATATATATATATATATATATATATATATATATATATGTATACATTCACACATACACATGCACACACACATACATACATATATACATACATACATACATGCATATATACATACATACATACATACATACAAATGTACAGACATATCCATATGTACATAGACACACACATACATATATACATACGTGCTGTTGCATTCATACACACATATACACATATAAAAATGTTCTTAGATTCATAGATTCATATACACGCATACATACATACACTTACATACAACTTACATTTATACATTCGTATGTAAATGCGCGCGCACGCACAGACACATGCACACACATACGCACACGCACGCGGACACACATTTATACATATATCTAACGGTCTGGCGGTGTTGCTGTCTTCTTTCGTTTTGGACATTAATCTTGTACGAGATAAGAACACAAGTCATACGGTTTATTTGGCAATGAGTGGAGATAACAGAAGCCAGGAGTAAGAAGACGAACGGAGAAAGAAATGATAAAGGAGAGAAAGAAAGAAAGAAAGAAAGAAAGCAAAGCTCTTTCGGAGAGACAGAAAGAGAGAAAGTGGTAGAATGATAGAGTGAGAGAGAGAGAGAGAGAGAGAGAGAGAGAGAGTGGGGGGAGGACAAAGGACATCGACGTGAACGAAAAATTGAGTAACAAAAAACTAAACAATTGAACAATGCATATGACATTCAATACATTCTTTGTGTGTGCGTCTGTGTGGTGTGTGTGTGTGTGTGTGTGTGTGTGTGTGTGTGTGTGTGTGTGTGTGTGTGTGTGCCTGCGCGAATATCCATTGGTTTGGCTCTTAATGATCGTGGTTATCAACTCCTTGGCCTCCGGCGAATGGTTGACAGATGAATATTCCTATTTCATGACTCCACTCAATAGAGAAACTGACGTAAAATCGACTTGTTTAATAATATCAAGTATTGTGCAACTGCAAGCTTTGCAACCTTATCTTCACATGCGACGCGGTGAAGAAATATAATGAATTATGATGAACGGATCTTAACAGTCCAATGCGTGCAACAAAGGTTTCAATGGCATGACAATTTATTTGCGCTTAATGCATTACACATTATTATATATGCTAAATTAAGGCAACGAGCTGGAAGATCCGTTGGCACGCCAGGAAGAAAAGCTTAGCAGTATTTCGTCTGCAGCTACGTTCTGATTTCAAATTCCGCCGAGGTCGACTTTGCCTTTCATCCTTTTGGGGTCGGTGAAATAAGTACCAGTTACGCGCCGAGGCCGATGTAATCGACTAGCCCCCTTCACCCCTAAATTTCCAAGGCTTTGTGCCTAGAGTAGAAATAATTATATATGCTAAATTGCCACCCGTCTCATCAGGCATCTTCGAACCATCGGCAGATAAAAATCAAGAGCGAAGAAAATTCCATCTCCAGAAAGTTCAGAAGGAGTACATCTTGATCCCATCAAGGGATTGATTACAACTTTACAGAAAAGTCATTCATAATTGAAAAATGTGGTCACAGGAGTGATATTCTTCATTAACTGAATCTGGAAAAGTGCAGGATAAGAAGTGAAAGTTTAAAAATATTGCATTTGACATTGGAATTTGAATTTCAATAATATGCTTTTTGGGAAATTCGGATGGAATAAAGTAAAGAAAAAAAATTAAAGGATTCTAGAGAAGGATCTAAACACCGAGGTGTCTCAAAGTGCATAGATTTACAGCATTTCAGGAAAAAAAAAACTATCCGATGGAGAAGTCTGGGCTAAACAAAGCGCAAACAAACATACTGCATATTAAAAGATAGCTGAATTTTTTGATACGCCATACCTCAAAATCGGCAACTCAGTTTCGAATCCATAAGGAACATATGCACACACACACACACACAAACACACACACACACACACACACACACACGCACACATACACATGCACGTACACACACATACACACGCACGTACACACACAAACTCTGTCTTTTATATATATATATATATATATATATATATATATATATATACACATGTGTATTTGTGTGTGTATGCGTGTGTGTGTGTACATGTATGTATGTATGTATGAATAGAGTGAGAGAGAAACCAACGAAATGGACAATGTATAGAGTTTTCAAAGGCCCTCTATTTTAGGATAATTTTATATAACAGCGCATTGTCCCACAGCCTATATGAACAGCGATATATCCTATATTCCAATAATTTGTCTTACACTCACCTGTAAATGAGGCAAGCAAAATAGGAGGAGCAATTTGGAGCATTATTCCTCACTATCCATCGATTAATGGGTATAAAGTGGAGGTTATAGGAGCAATGTTGCCAGGGCATTTCATCAATTGAAAAATCGATTGGACTAAATACTTTTTCGCTGAAGAAAATCTGTTTTTATATAAAAATAGATATTTTTTTTTTACCTCTGCTTTAATTTCTATCTGATTAAATTCTTGTGTAAGTCTGTGATATTAACATCAGGTTTAATGATGCATATTTAAAATTAATTTCATAATTTGTAGAAGCAACAATTTCAGATATCGTGGTTCATTTCATTCTGAATTAATTATGGAATTAATGAATCTAATATTAATTAGCATTAGGCCGACATGTACTACTCGTGCCTTAGCATCATTCTGGTCATACATACATACATACATACATACATACATACATACATACATACATGCTTACATACATATTCTGACAGATAATTTTTTTAAGGCGATGCTCCAGCATGGCCGCAGTCAAAATGACTAAAACAAGTAAACGGGTAAAATTTTATACATATATATATATTGGCTTGGCTTCGCTGAAAATTAATTTGCTAAGATATTGTTAATTTTATTATTATCTGGAATGACTATTGTAAAAAATGATAACAACAGAATCAACAAAAATAGTCGATTGCTGGCCCAAGAAAAGCATTAAATAGCTGAAGGATTAAAATGAAAATTAATCACAGGACATTCTAAGTATGTGTCGAGACTATATACATATATATATATATATATATATATATATATATATATATATATATATATATATATATAAATGAGAATGTGTGTCTGTCTGTCTGTGTGAATCCCTAAAACTCGAGAACTACGCAACCAATTTCATTCAAATTTTACACATGCCTTACTTAGGGTTCCAGTTGTGTTTTAGTAAAAAAAAATTATTAACTTCTTGCAGAGTTCGAGCACACGGCAACATAATATCTCCTCCACTATTTAAGTATTACGTGTCAAAAGTGAAACAAAAACACTCATGTCAAATACTTTCACTTTAAAAATGAAACTATTCCACTAACTGAAACAATCACATTTCGATACTGTAGTGACAGATACTTTCACAGAGAGAGAAAGAGAGAAAGAGAGAAAGAGAGAGAGAGAGAGAGATGTATATGTATACATATACATGTATATGTACACCATTTCGATACTGTAATGACAGATACTTTCAGAGAGAGAGAGAGAGAGAGAGAGAGAGAGAGAGAAAGAGAGAAAGAGAGAAAGAGAGAGAGAGAAAGAGAGAGAGAGAGAGAGAGAGAGATGTATATGTATACATATAGATGTACACGTATATGTATATATATATAGATCTATACATACATGTATATGTATACATATGTGTAGATGTATATATATATATAGATGTACATGTAATATGTACACATATATACATATATACATGCATACAGATATCTATACATATATACACCCATCACACACGCATACACATGCACACAAACACACACATTAGTCATTTGTTTTCTTATCCAAAACTACGTCAAAAGTACTGAATGGATCTTTATGAACTTTGGAAATTATATTCTTTGCATAACGGCCATAACTCCCATGAAAATTCATATATTTTTGATGTTGATGAAATTTTAACCCGAACATAACAGATGAACATTATTTAGAAAATGATGTCACACGTTATCGAGGCTACCATTCTTTCTGGATGTGCAAAAGGGGATGACGTCTTTATTCCAAGAATTCCTCTTACTCCATCAGGAGCAGACATTCCTTTTACATTCAGAAGACTACAATTCCCCCTTCGTGTGACTTTTGCCATGTCCATAAACAAATATCAGGGTCAAACACTGTCTGTAGCTGGTCTTCTCACATGGACAACTGTATGTTGGCTGCTCAAGAGTGGGCAGCAACAAAAAACCTATTTGTATATGCTCCACAAGGGAAAACAAGGAACATAGTTTACAATGAGGTGTTATAATCACAACAGCAAGAAAGTATGTACATGATCACCTTCTTTTACGAAACTTCATTGACTTTCATATATTTATATTGATATACATATATATACGTGTGTTTGGGTGCGTGTGTGTATATACATCTCTCTATATAAAGATGATGCGTAGTTTAGACGGCGTTTTTAGATTTCATTATTCTCTTTAACCCGAGCAACGCCGGGTATTTCTGCTAGTATATATATATATATATATATATATATATATATATATATATATATATATATATATATATATATATATATAAAGAATAAAAAATGTTGAATGGTACAACAACGCACTATAATACAAACAATGGACTTTAATACCTGTTGTAATTTAGTCATCCATTGACTGATAGGATATTTCAGAATAAAATTCCTTCTTCAGATATTCTTAGATGGAGTCGCTGCTATGACTCCATCTAAGAATATCTGAAGAAGGAATTTTATTCCGAAATATCCTATCAGTCAATGGATGACTAAATTACAACAGGTATTAAAGTCCATTGTTTGTATTATAGTGCGTTGTTGTACCTTTCAACATTTTTTATTCTTTGCAAACAATACACAATTCACAATGTTTCAAGCGAACAATACTCTCCTATATATATATATATTATATCCCCTTCTTCCTAGCTCTCCTTTCTGATCCATCTGTCCGGCATTCGCCATGATAGATCGCTAACCACTAAACCGTTTTTTAAAATTTTCTCTCCCTGTTTATTTCTGTGTTTCTTTCTGTCGTAGAGCGTAGGCTCGAAACGTAAAAGACTTTCTCCCTTCCCGAGCGTTAAACTAATATTATATATATATATATAGAGAGAGAGACGATGGGCTTCTTTCAGTTTCCGTCTACCAAATCCAACCACAAGGATTTGGCCGGCCGGAGGCTATAATTGAAGACACTTGGCCAAGGTACCTCGTAGTGGGACCGAACCTGGAACCATGTGGTTGGGAAGCAAGCTTCTTACCACACAGCCACTCCTACTTTTAATTTTCTTCTACCACTTATATCTCTTATCTCTGGTGTTTCAGTTCAATTCCATTCAAGCCAATGGCAGCGTCTCGGCGATCGTTGGTTTTTAGTCTCACGAATGCCTTCGGTTACTTTCGTAAATAAACTAAAAAATGTACAAACAATAATATAAAATATAAAAATAGCGAATGTACTTTAGGAAAGAGTGAAAAGTGTTTTTGTAAGTCGCGAAATTAACTGATTAGTGAAGTATAATTAATCCGTATGAAAATCTGGTTCATTAGTTGGTGCTTAGGTTGATTATGATGTCTGGAAGCAACTGTATGTGGTTCCTTATCATGGGGGAATTTATCAGATACACTTTTTCTGCATTTCAAAACTGAAATTCCATCCACCTCACTCGAAGCAAGGCTATTGTTGGCTCACAACTTTAATACAAGGCTGCGTATGGAGGGGAGGGGGATGGCGTGCATTACGTGAGTCCCAAACACACACACACACACACACACACACACACACACACACATACACACTGTCTCAAGCACACACACACGGGCACACATGTTTTGGAAGAAAGACAAAATAAATTAAGAAAGAGGGGAGAGAGAAAAGAAAAGAAATGAGAAAATTCTTTTCTAATCTAGGCACAAGGCCCGAAATTTGGGGGGAGGGCTAGTCGATTAGATCGACCCCAGTACGCAAATGGTACTTAATTTATCGACCCTGAAAGGATGAAAGGCAAAGTCGACCTCGGCGGAATTTAAACACAGAACGTAAAGACAAACGAAATACCGCAAAGCATTTCGCCCGGTGTGCTAAGGTCTCGGCCAGCTCGCCGCCTTAAAGAAGTGAGAAAATTGACGGAAGCCAACAAGAAATTCTCTAGGCGTGGGAGTGGCTGTGTGGTAAGAAGTTTCCTTCCCAACCGCATGGTTCTGGGTTCAGTCCCTCAGCGTGGCACCTTAGGCGAATATCTTCAACTATAGCCTCGGGCCGACCAAAGCCTTGTGAGTGGATTTGGTAGACGGAAACTGAAAGAAGCCTGTCATATGTATATATACAACGGGCTTCTTCTACATACATACATTTACACATCACACATACATAATACTATATATATATATATATATATATATATATATATATATATATTATATATCCTATATACTACTGGTAGTGTACCCAATTATTCATACCCAAATGCTAGTTATTGCGTGGCAAAAGTAGGCATCAATTGGAACTGCATGCATATTGCATAAAGTACTCCGTCCGATCAGTGCAACGGGTGTAAAAAATGTGTAGGAAACAAATATGAAAACAAAAATGCGCGCAAAGCAACGAGGTGGATTGGGGAGAGGATTTCGAAAAATTCACAAGATCCGAGTTTTTCTCTCGTGACTTTGAGGAAAATGGATTTCTTTTTTAATGAAATTGTATATAAATACCTTTCAAACGACATACATTACGGATGCCTAATGCGCCGCACACCCCTTATTTTTGTTCGGGGAAAACCGGAATTATTGGAAAATGTTTTTTTCTTCTTTTTTTCGATGAATGAATTACGGTGACCTAATATGTCACAAAACACTTTTTTTGTTCAGAAAACGGGGGCTATTTCTTTCTTTAACATTTCGTTAAATTTTTACAAGTGCACTTTTAACACAACTAGGAATCCGAAGAATCTTTTTTTAAAAAATGCATTTTTGAAGGTGAGGTGCGAAACCGCATTAGCCCCTTTTCTTTACCCATATTTTAAGATAACATTTTGCAGAAATATATTTTCTAGAGTGTGGATTGCATTAGACTGAAAATTCAAACTAGTTTCGAAAGAATAATAAGTGAAAATGATGAAGTTATAAAATTTAGTGGTAACGATGTCTGGGCAGGAGAGATAAAGAATGATACAAAATCCCTGCAAAAACCATGTTTGTGTTTGTGTGTGTGTATGAAACAAGTGAAAGTATAATATCAAAACAAAATATCTTTTACATACCTCTCAAAAATCACTGGACATATTAATCCCAGATTACTGATTGTGGTATGTTAAGTCACCGTAATTCATTCATCGGAACCCCTCCCACCCACATTTTTCAATAAACCCTTTTCTCTAACAGTTATAAGGGAAAATATCGGATCTTCTGAATTTTATGAAGTCCTCTTCCCACCCCATCGGAAAAGATTTTACCCACAAATTTCTTTATATTTGTATTCTATGCCGTTTGAAAGGTATTTTTTTTTTAATAAAATTTCATTTAAAAAACCATTTTCCTAAAAGTTATGAGGGAAAAACTCGGATCTTGTGAATTTTCCGAAGTCCTCCCCCCACCCCCGTTGCTTTGCACGCATTTTTATTTTCATATTTGTTTCCTATACATTTTTTACACCCGTTGCAGTATTTTTTTTAAAATTTCGTTTCCAGGTAATATTATAAACATTGACCTGTAACATTTTTATTTATTTTTAAGTTGTTTAAATACTGTGTGTCGATGTTTGTTTTGATCAAGTATGGAAGTTTGGACGCGTTCGTCTGTGAATTGTATAAACATTACATTTGTTTAGAAGCAAGAAGCAGTCGTGTGTCTATGTGTAGAAACAGGAATGCTCGTGTCATTAATCGGATTAACTTCATTCGTTTCCGCACTCACAGCTTTCGATTGAGACATCGAAGCTCGACATGGTTTGCTGAGATAACGTGTCTGCTTTATGTGAGAGAAATCATTCGCTTTCCTGAAATAACTTACATTACAAAATAATTTTCTTTCTACTTTTGTTTCTTTTTTGCAGTTTCTTAAATCCTGTTTGGCAATGATCTCAGGTTTAATCTGTCCTCGCAGGGAACCGATGCACATCCATGATGTTCATTATTCGCTAGCAGAAACGGAAGTGGTGATTCTCGCTGAACAAGATCAATGCCTGATCACAAAGAACTATAAAAGCAAAATAATGAAAACAGACGCTAACTCCAAATGCAGAATATGCAACCAGCACAATGAGACAGTTGAACACATCATCTCTGGTTGTCCAGTCCCAGTCAAATCTGAATATATATATATATATATATATATATATATATAGACATGAGCAAGTATGTAGTTATATCCACTGGCAATATGCCAACACAATAGCATAAAGATTGACAAAAATGGTATGAACATGTGCAAGCAAGGTACATGACAGCGACCACGTCACAATCATCTGGGACATGACTTCAAACCGACAAGGAAATCAAAGCTAATCACCCAGA
>NC_142928.1:196453247-196478247 GCF_046866305.1 Octopus bimaculoides
AAATTCCTAACTTCTGGTTGAATGCCTTCCCAGAGAGCCATGAACTGCTAACAAAACTTTACAACGATGTTTTGCAAAATCCTAGTTTGATGCCCTCTTGGCTAGTTAATGGTTTAACATTCCTGCTTCCAAAAAATGAGGAAACAAACGAACCAAAAAATTATCGACCCATAACCTGCTTAACAACAATGTATAAGACGCTAACATCTGTCCTAACCGAACACACCTATAGTTTTTTAATAGAATGTAGCATATTCCCTAATCAGCAAAAGGGATGTAAACGTGGATCTTATGGTTGTAAAGATCAGCTACTCATCAATAAGATGATCTTAGAAGATTGTCACGAGCGCCAGAAAAAACTTGTCAATAGCCTGGATAGACTATAAAAAGGCCTTTGATAGCCTACCACATAGCTGGATTAGGAAATGTCTGGAAATGTATAAAATAGCACCTACTCTGCGAAACTTTTTATCTGTAAGTATGAGATCATGGAGAACCACACTGACGTTGAACAATGACAATGAATCTCTAAATGCTGGAGATGTAAGAATTTCATGTGGCATTTTCCAGGGTGACTCACTATCACCACTCCTCTTCTGTCTAGCCCTAATACCGCTCTCAAAACTGCTCAATGATGCACAGTATGGTTATAAAATATTTGATAAAAATATAAATCATCTCATTTACATGGATGATTTAAAGCTCTTTGCAAAAAATGACCAACAGCTCAAAGGCCTACTAGCGATTGTTAAACAATTCAGTGATGACATCAGGATGCAATTTGGCCTTGATAAATGTGCAAAAGCTACCTTTATCAAAGGAAAAATGACAAAAACATGTAATGTGAACCTTGACCAGCAAAATGTCATAAAAGAGTTAGAACCAGCGGAGAGCTACAAATACCTAGGGGTAATTGAAGGGGACAATATCAAGCATTCAGTGATGAGTGAAAGGATAAGAAGAGAATGTTATCGCAGGGTGAGAGCAATACTGAAGACAGAGCTGAACGCGAGAAACAGAATCGAAGCGATCAATGCTCTAGCCATACCAGTCGTGACTTACAGTTTCAATATCGTTAACTGGTCAATTACTGAAATATGTAATGTTGACAGAAAAATACGAAAACTGTTGACAATGCATAGAATGCACCACCCTAAGGCAGATATAGAACGTCTTTATCTGCCAAGAAAAGAGGGAGGCCGAGGACTTCTACAGCTGGCATTATCAATGAAGGTAGCCACAATTGGCCTTGACACCTATTTGAAAAAGTCTGAGGACTGGATGCTAAAACTTGTCTTAAAACATGAAAGCAAGAAAGCATCTTACTCAGTAACAAAACAGGCAAAGGAATATCTAAGTGAATTCCAATTGCAACAAATTCAAGAATTAGACGAACTAGAAACACCTGCAGAAAAAGCTAAGCGCTTGAAAACCCGTGCTAAAATTGCTGCCTTAGATATTATGACTGAAAAATGGCATGGAAAACCTCTCAATGGCAAATACGCAAAGAGAGCGAATAATGCAGATATTGACAAAGCCCTTACCCATCAATGGCTAATAGCCTCTGGCTTGAAATCAGAAACAGAGGGGTTTATCATAGCAGCCCAAGATCAATGCCTACCTACAAAGAACTACCAGGCCAACATATTAAAGAACGGCAGCTCCCCATTATGTCGTATATGCCAACAACAAAATGAGACCATCGATCATGTTGTCTCCATGTGCAGTCTGCTTGCGCCTACAGAGTATCTCAACAGGCATGATAGAGCTGCACAATATATTCACTGGGTAATATGCAAAAACCTGGACTTGCCACATGGTAAAAACTGGTGGGAACACAAACCACCCCCAGTACTTGAAAATGATCACATCGCACTCCTCTGGAACTTCACCATTCAAACCGACAGAAAGATAGACGCAAATAGGCCAGACATCATACTGAAAGACTTCAGACAAAAATCATGCCTCCTCATTGATATGACTGTCCCAATCGATATAAACGTATCTGTCAAGACCTACCGAAAACTGAGCAAATATAAAGATCTTGAAATAGAAATTAGCAAAATGTGGAATCTGAAGACGAAAACAATACCTATTGTCATAGGTGCCCTGGGAATGACAGCGAAACGGGCTGATTACTACCTAGCTCAGATACCAGGAAACCCCAAAATGGCTGAAGTTCAAAAGATAGTGCTCATGGGAACTGCCCATATCCTACGTAAAATACTGTCTATGTGATCTCAAATTTTAAAACAAACACATAATTTTCTTATGGTTTCTTAAACATTCACTAGAACAAAACTGTACAAATCCAAATATATGGTACCCTAGGCATAACACCAACATGAACTTCTAACTTGTTGTCTCTTGAGGTCTCTGGGTGAGACTTGGATCCAACTTGTACAAATGCAAAACAAAAGTCAAACGTAAAATAATAATAATAATAATAATAATAATAATAATAATAATAATAATAATAATAATAATAACAATAATAATAATAATAATAATAATAATAATAATAATAATAATAATAATAACAACAATAATAATAATAATAATAATAATAACAATAACAATAACAATAATAATAATAATAATAATAATAATAATAATAATAATATTAATAACAACAACAACGACAACAATAATAATAATAATAATAATAATAATAATAATAATAATAGCAATAATAATAATAATAATAATAATAATAATAATAATAATAATAATAATAATAATAATGAAAACGAGAAAGCAGCCATACTCTGGGATATGCCAATACACACAGATAGAGAAATTAAGGCAAATAGACCAGATATAGTTGTCAAAGATCATGAAGAAAAAAAAATGCTTTCTAATTGATGTATCAATACCAGCAGATGACAACGTTTCCCTAAAAGAAATGGAAAAACTTTCAAAATACAAAGACCTGGAAATAGAGATAACTCGAATGTGGAATCTAAAAACAGAGACAGTTCCTATCATAGGAGGTGCCTTAGGTATAATAAAAAAATATTCAGACAAATGCATAACAAAAATAGCAGGACTTACAAATATATATAACATACAGAAAATTGCACTACTGGGTACTGCACACATTCTACGCAAAACACTTTCAATACAGTAAACATAAGAGCACCACAGCAAACCACAGCACATACCCAAGGCGCACAGAGCTGCGCTCGGTAGTGAAGTGAAAGCACGTTATAAAAATAAAACTACTGAACAATAATAATAATAATAATGATAAAAATACTACTACTACTACTAATAATAATAATAATAATAATGATGATAATAGTAATAATAATAATAATAATCCTTTCTACTAAAGGCGCATGGTTTGGAATTTTGGGAGGTGGGGACTAGTCAATTACATCGAACCAGTATGCAACTGGTATTTAATTTATCAACCCCGAAAGGATGAAAGCCAACGTCGACCTCAGCGGGATTTGAACTCGAATGAAAAGACGGACGAAATGTTGCTTAGCATTTTGTCCGGCATGCTAGCGATTCTGCCAGCTCGTAGCCTTACCTACAGCTAAATAGAGAACATCTCTAAAACAGAAAAAGAAAAAACATGGACAATAGGAAAAACTACAAAACAGCTATTTTCTATGGATGGTCTTTATAATCAGATTTGCTTGAACCATAAAATAAATGTCTATTGTTATCTTAGTGACTGTACACACACACACACACACACACACACACACACACACACACACACACACAAACACAAACACACACACACGCACGCACGCATACATGTATGAATTGATCAACCGATCTCGTTTAAACAAAGAATATTTATTGATTTCTCCACATTTTATGATATTTTTTATTCGTTACTAAAAGTGTTGTTCTATTGTTTTTATAATGTTATAAAAACTTGGGTGATTTTGTAATCGAAGTGAATGTTTGATGGCTTTTGATGGATGTTATAATGCATTTTTGTTTGGTGAATCAAAAAATAAAGAGTATTATTTAATGATTATTATATACACTGTGCTTTTAACAGGAAAAAACACAAATAATTTTGTTGTGAAAATTGATCTCTTTCACCCACCCCCGCCCCACTCTCATTCTCTATCTCTCTCTCTCTCTCTCTCTCTCTCTCTCTCTCTCTCTCTCTCACACACACACACACACACACACACACACACACACAACACATTATACAAGAATTGGTTAACGGAGGATTGAACGGCGAATACAAGTATGCATGTTTTAAGTGAGGTTGGGAAAGAACATATATAAATACACAAACCAGACACACACACAAACAGATACATATACACACACACTCCTATACAAATATGTGTGTATATTCATATACGATTGACCGCCATGATTGACTTCTAACTCCAAAAGTTTTTTTTATTCTTCCTTTGTTTATTTCTGTGTTCCTTTCTGTTGAAGAGCGTAGGCGCGAAACGTAAAAAAACTTTCTCACCTTCCCGGGCGTCAAACTAATACACCTGCTTGTTTGTTTATACACCTGTCTTTTGTTTTTCTGTAAATTTCAACTATATATATATATATTCGTGTGTTTGTGTGTATTTATGTATGTATATATATATATATATATATATATATATATATATATATATATATATATGTGTGTGTGTGTGTGTGTGTGTGTGTGTGTGTGTGTGTGTGTGTGTGTGTGTATCAAGACGTTAAAAGTTATGATCAGTCATAGAGTGACCGTTGGTTTCGCACCTACAAAGCGCTTAGCAGTATAGGACATTCGTCAGACTTATAAATGGCTAAAGGCGCATAACCTCTTTAGAACTGGAGAAGGAAATAGTAACGGTTAGTTGGTTTTGTAAACAAAAATTAATTGCCCATATTGTGGGACTGGGTTATCCTTCTTACGTCGATTCCGGCCATAGGAACTGTGGTGGGACTATTCAACGAATAGAGAATTCCAAATCTGAAATAGGAAACGTTTTAGACGCCGGCATTGATAGAATACCTCGTTCCTGGAGTTTAAAAAAATCTTCGGATTGAGCGAGTTTTTAGGATTCCTGTCCACTGAGTGAAGTAGAGCTTACATCGTTTGCACACTCACACAAATACACACACACATATATGTGTATATATCTTTCTGTCTGTCTATCTGTCTGTATGTATGTCTCTTCAATTTTTTTTAATTATTATAAATCTTCCACTTATACAAGGCTCCATCTTTGGGATGGAGTTAACACAGACAAATTCACATTTGGAACTTTTTACTGTTCCACTCACAGATTGGACTTGTTATGTATGAATCATCCGGTCAATTTCTCTTTCTGAGAATCCCAGTTTATCCAGATTCTCCTTTAAGCACTTACTAACGAAACCTATTGCTCTAATTATTATTGGTATGAATATGAACTCATAGTCTGGATATAGAAACTGGTGGTTTCGAAGCAGTTGTCCATAGATATCCTCTTTTTCTTTGATTTTCAAAGAAATATTTATATCCGCAAGGCAGCTAACCTCTATGATGGTACATAACTTTGCCCCTTTGTCCCAAACAACAGCATCCGGCCTGTTATGTCTACATTTTACAGATGTCTTGATAGAAATATTCCACCAGTATTCCTTCAGTTGGTGTTTGTGAATATATTCTATAATAGAGGGATTTTCTAAGTTTATTTCAGGACAGTCTTTTTTGCGGATGGCATTGTAAATTGTTTTAGCAACAACATCGTGCTGCACAGGGAGGTAGTCCTGTGACGACATTTTAGGACAGCTGCTAATCACTTGCGTAATGTCTTCCACAGAAACATGACATAGCCTACACATGTGGGATTACAAGAGCATCACTGTCTCTCTTGTTCCGCAAGTACTTTGTGGCAATCTCCTGTTCCTGAATTACAAACACATAACCTTCAAAGTGTGATGTGATGTAGTGGTCTTGTGTCCAAGAGAGGCTTCGCTTCATGTCGATTTTACTGTCTTCTGGGCAACATACCCATGCATGGCCTTTATTTTTTTGTATACTGAGTGTTTTCTATCCAGGTCTTCTCTGTGGTAAGAGAGCCCAGCTGTTTTGGGGCTGCATAGGAGATCATCAGGAAGAGAGTGCTTCTTGAGGAGTTCACTGCCCACTCATACAATGTTGCCCATAGCTCCTTTTTATTTCCAACTTGCTCTGGAGCTATAATACTGTTGGTGGCACAATGATCCTGCAAGAACAGATTCAGGCACCCAGTGTATAGCTTGTACATGATGTTCTGGCAGGCTATTGGCGGTAATTTCTAGCATCGGTGGTTTGACTATTCTGGGAGATGATGACAATTCCGACAGTTCTTGTGTTCTCTTTATACCTTCTTCATGCGACTGTATGAGATCTCGCCGTTAACAGGTGAAATTCTTCAGTCAATTGCCTGTTATGAGGTCTGAGCCAGGGCATTTTCTGTTGAACTGCTTCCAATATTTCACCATCTATTTTGTATGTATGTATGTATGTATGTATGTATGCTTGTATGTGTATATGTCATTATTCAGTTTATTTCAAGATTTCTTGCCAAAAGAGAAAGAACCGGTTTCTAACCTAGATCCAAGGCTCCTTCATTGGAATTTTAACTTCAACAACATGGTATTTTTGCATGTAATAATGTATGTATGTATGCATGTAATAATGTATGTATGTATGCATGTATGTATGCATGTATGTATGCGTATCCGGAAAGTTTGCCGCAGACATTTTTGCTGCAGGAAAATTCGTGTCAGGATTATGGCTGTAGGAAAATTCGGTGCATTGGGGATTTTGCTACAAGACAAGTTTACCGAAAATTAAAAAGATGAATTGCTCTCTTGGTATATAATTGTTTCAACCAATCTCTCTGTTAGATTATTAGAGAAACCAATAAGTAGGAGTAAAGTAATTTCTAACTCATTAAAATTTTTTTTATTCATTCGACAATATTTGTTTTTGTGTTGCCAACCCATTACAATGGTCTGTCAAGTGGGAACTAGCAGAGGCGGTGTGAAATTAGTTGATGATCTTAACTGTGTTTATAGGATTGATACAAAATACGGTGAAAAAACATATTGGAAATGTGAAAATAGAGAATGTAAAGCAAGAGTGCTGGAAAATGATAGTTTATCTCTATGTAAAGCATTTGGTGAGCATTGTCATCCTTCTCATCCTTCAAAACGAAAAGTTGACATCGCAAAAACGAAATTGAAATCACCAGCCACTAATCCATAAACTTCTGCACGGTCGTTAATCGCAGAAATTTCATCTAGTTTAGATGATAATGCAGTGTCACTTATGCTGACGTCATCACATTTATCTTGCAAGATTAGAGGTTGGATAAGGCGGCGAGCTGGCAGAAACGTTAGCACACCGAGCGAAATGCTTAGCGGTATTTCGTCTGCCGCTACGTTCTACGTTCAAATTCCGCCGAGGTCGACTTTGCCTTTCATCCTTTCGGGGTCGATAAATTAAGTACCAGTTACGTACTGGGGTCGATGTAATCGACTTAATCCTTTTGTCTGTCCTTGTTTGTTCCCTCTATGTTTAGCCCCTTGTGGGCAATAAAGAAATAAGAAACGTTAGCACGCCGGGCGAAATGCTTAGCGGTATTTCGTCTGTCTTTACGTTCTGAGTTCAAATTCCGCCGAAGTCGACTTTGCCTTTCATCCTTTCGGGGTCGATAAATTAAGTACCAATTGTGCACTGGAGTCGATCTAATCGACTGTTCTCCTCCCACCCAAAATTTCGGGCCTAGTGCCTAGAGTAGAAAAAGAATATTAGATGTTGGAGGCAAAAGAAAATCCAAGCTGCCCTGATCCCAACTGAAAGAAGTGGGTATATAATACCTGAAGAATTTAGATTTCTTGAAAATGGTGAGAACCTTTTATTATACGATTTTGGTGAAGATAATCCGGAGAGAATTTTAGTGTTTGGCACACAAGCTGGGTTAGATGACTTTGAGAATAATAATGATTGGGTTTGTGATGGTACTTTCAATACATATTACCAGTTGTCCATGTTAGATATTGTCATACGAAATGTTAGCATACCACGCTTTTTTTGTTTTGCTACCTAATACATCACAAGTAACGTACGGAAGGGTCGTTAGTGCTTTGAAGGATTTATACCCATCATTAGAGCCTGAAACCTTAATGGTTGATTTCCAGAAAGCAATTATCAATGCTTTCTGTGATGTATTTTCAACAACAAATAGAACAAGTTGTTTATTTCATTTAGATAAGAATATCTATCGCCACATTGTGGATATAAGGTTTAAAGTGTCGCTATCAAACAGACGCAGGATTCAACAACAAAATCAAATGCTTCGCTGCATTATCATTTCTCCCAGCGTGTGATGTTATTGAGGGTTTTCTTGAACTAACTGATGATGATGGGTTGCCCTGCAAAATTTGTATCATATTTTGAAACTCACTATATAGGAGGAGAACGAGGTCGAGGCGAGCGAAGGCGAAGAATGCAGCCAACTTTTCCTATTGAATTGTGGAATGTTTTCGAAAGAACCCAGAATATGATATGAACAAACAACAGCGTCGAAGGCTTCCACCATGCAATGCAAAGCTCCATTACTAAGATGCACCCAAATTTATGGAAACTTATAAGGTATTTGAAAAAGGAAGAGAGATTAGTGAAAAAGAAAAAGCGTGATTTAAATCAAAGAGATGCAATCCTAATGAAGAAAATATATTTTGATATTAACGAAAGACTTCAACGGGAAACGCTTCATTGCTGCCCGACACAGAAAACAGTTTATTTACGAAGCATTGCTTGGAATTTGCGCACATTTTAAATTGCCTTTTTGTCAATTTTTAGAGTTTCATATGTTTTAAAATAAATTTATACTTTCTTTTATTTATTTTCTACTGTTTGACCCTGAAAAAAGAACATGTTAAATAATGCTTTTCATAATTAGGTCCTATCAATACAAGGCCTTTTTTCCTTACCAAAATACATCAATGTTTGGAACAGAACCGAATGACTCACGACAGCCGATCCATCACAAACCTCTATCTTTGCTCCTTCCTGGGCACTTTGGGGTAAAGGGTGTGAGGAAGAGTATGGCAAAGCTACAGGGGTCGGGTTGGGGTGGGGCAAAATAAAGCAATCTAAAAGATGATAATGTTTCCAATAATAATAATAATAATAATAATAATTCTGCTGAGATAAAAACTAATAAATATAAATATGATAACATTTACAAAGAATAAAAAACAAAAAATCCCCCCAATAAAATCTAAAATAGAATTATAAAAATCACACACACACAAACACATATATATAAAGCAATTTTTTTTCAGAGCTGCTGTTTCTCTAAATCATGTTGTCCGCCATATCTTCGAAAATATCTTACGGCAAAGTTTCCTTCGGCGATAATTTCGAAGCGAGTTTTCCTGCGTCAAAAATGTTTACGGCGAATGTTCCAAGAACCGTGATAGCTGTTATCTATGTTGAGATAAATGTTGAGTTGCCACTCGACGAATTGTGCCTTGGTAACCTTAGCCACTTATCGAAGTAATAAGTCTCCCCACCTCCCCCATCAGTAGTTCTCATATTCAATGACAGACTACAGGACTCCTGTTTGTGCTTTGCAACCGCCATTAACAATTCATCCATTATTTTTCAATCTATGTACCCAAAACATCATACATTTGTGGAAGCGTCAACTTGGTCACTGACTGGCTAGAAATGGTAGCGAAATCTCCAAAAATAAAAAGAAGTACATAATGAATTATGTAGTGGTAAAGAGACTGTTTCCGAAAACAAGAGGGAACTGTCACGACTGGAAAGATTTTCTTTATCAATAAATTGATAGGAGTGGCTGTGTGGTAAGTAGCTTGCTTACCAGCCACATGGTCCCGGGTTCAGTCCCATTGCGTGGCATCTTGGGCAAGTGTCTTCTACTATAGCCTCGGACCGACCAATGCCTTGTGAGTGGATTTGGTAGACGGAAACTGAAAGAAGCCTGTCGTATATATGTATATATATACGTATGTGTGTATGTGTTTGTATGTCTGTGTTTGTCCCCTTGACAACCGCTTGACAACCGATGCTGGTGTGTTTATGTCCCCGTAACTTAGCGGTTCGGCAAAAGAGACCGACACACACACACACACACACACACACACACACACACACACACACACACACACACACACACACACACACACACACACATATATATATATATATACATACATAAATACACACAAACACACGAATATATATATATAGTTGAAATTTACAGAAAAACAAAAGACATGAACTAGGGATCGGGATTGCAACACGCCTAACCATGAGGTCACCGTTGTTGATACTTCAACTGTAATGATGGAGGGTCAAGGTTGGGTTTTGACTGCATCTGGTTGGTTTACGCAGGACCAGAAGGAAAATAATTTTTAAAAATCCAGAAAGCAAGAAATATTGGGAAGATGAGAGAGAGGGGTAGTGAGAGGGAGAGAGAGGAGGAGAGACAGAGGAAGTAGAGGAAGAGAGAGGGAGAGGAGAGGGAGATAGAGAGAGAGAGAGAGAAGGAGAGAGAGAGAAAGAGAGGAGAAAGAGAAAGAGAGAGGAAAGAGAGAGAGAGGAAGAGAAAGAGGGAGACAGAGGGAGAGAAAACGAAAAAGAAGGGAGGGAGAGAGAGAGAGAGAGAGAGAGAGAGAGAGAGAGAGAGAGAGAGAGAGGGGCGGGTTTTTGGGGGGGAACTTGTTAAATCTGTGTTCCTAGCTTGATTCTGGTTGCGAAGTTGAAATGGCTGTTCGGGGACGAGAAGTGAGTTGGAGCACGAAGACAGGGACGTCTGCTGAAACGATAAAGCAGACGATGGCGTTGGCCCTTATCAAAATAGCTTTGTTGCCCTCTCACTAGCGGAAACAAAATGAACGGCGAAACGCCTGACATGAAACGGTATTTTTTTTATTTATTTAGTTAATTATTTATTTATTTTTGTTATTCATTCCTTTATCTTTTTATCTTAAAGATTACTTGAAACGGAACCGAACTCTTGGAAGACTGATAACCATAAGGTAAGTACATGCACACACAGACACGCACACATACACATAGATACATAATTACATTCATGCATACACAAACATACACACATTCATGCCTAAATACATACATATATACAGACAGACAGACACATACACATACGTACATACATACATGCATACATACATACACACACATACATATATATTTGTGTATGTGTATGTACGTACGTATGTATGTATGTGTGTGTGTTTGTGTGTATTTACATATATATATATATATATACATATGTGCATGTATATGTATACACGCGCGGGCACACACACACACACACACACACACACACACACACGCAGCCAGTTGAAGCCCCTTATATGACATACATACCATACATATATGTGTGCACGTGTATATATATATACACATACACAAATATATACTATGTATCTATGCATGTATGTATATATCAAATTGCTGAAACAGCGAGGGGCACTCCCTTCATCAGTTGTTGACGAGATCATAACAATTTCGACCCCTTCCAACGGTTGATGTTATCATGGATATGCCTGGCTTATTTTGGCTCACCTCTGTGGAACACTTTGTACTTCCACTATCCAGTGGCCATCACACAAAAGCTCAATGTCGCAGTAAACTCTCCTCTCGAACAACAACTATTTCGCTTTACTACTTCATGAGACGATTTTTTTCTTTCTGTTCCTCAACTTTGGTCTTTCTCCTTTGTTTGCCATATCCATGGGTTAGCTTTTTTTTTTCTCTAGGCCATATTATTAGCAGTCCGAATATGCTTGATGCACGTTCGAACTGGGGAACAAGCTACTCACTGCACTTTGTCACGGAGAATATATCTCGCTTGTTGACAAATGATGTATATACATCTAGATCAGCTCGCAGCGTCACCTACCTACACTGTGAGATGTTAACATTTCGGAGTAGTTGTCTCCTCATCGGTTACAGACACTAAGCAGACGACACTACGAGCTGAATTAAGACATTATCTCTCATGCTTTTCCAGTCGTCGTACGATAGCTGGTAGCGCTATATGGCGGCTCACCGTAAGTAAATTACGGAAGTGGGAGGGAGCGCTAAGTAGTGATGTTTCCCAGTTCGAACGTGCATATTTCGACTGATAATAACATTGTAATTTCACTTATCACTGCTTAGCACGCACCCCTCCCTAATCTCTCCAGGCCATCTCTCATTACAATGTCGTCTGTTCTTTAATTCAATCTATATATATAAAAATGAGAATGTCTGTCTGTCTGTCTGTCTGTCTGTCTGTCTGTCTGTCTGTCTGTCTGTCTGTCTGTGTGAATCCCTAAAACTCGAGAACTACGCAACCAATTTCATTCAAATTTTACACATGCCTTACTTAGGGTTCCAGTTGTGTTTTAGTAAAAAAAAATTATTAACTTCTTGCAGAGTTCGAGCACACGGCAACATAATATCTCCTCCACTATTTAAGTATTACGTGTCAAAAGTGAAACAAAAACACTCATGTCAAATACTTTCACTTTAAAAATGAAACTATTCCACTAACTGAAACAATCACATTTCGATACTGTAGTGACAGATACTTTCACAGAGAGAGAAAGAGAGAAAGAGAGAAAGAGAGAGAGAGAGAGATGTATATGTATACATATACATGTATATGTACACCATTTCGATACTGTAATGACAGAGAGAGAGAGAGAGAAAGAGAGAAAGAGAGAGAGAAAGATAGAGAGAGAAAGAGAGAGAGAGAGAGAGAGAGAGAGATGTATATGTATACATATAGATGTACACGTATATGTATATATATATAGATCTATACATACATGTATATGTATACATATGTGTAGATGTATAGATATAGATGTACATGTAATATGTACACATATATACATATATACATGCATACAGATATCTATACATATATACACCCATCACACACACATACACATGCACACAAACACACACATTAGTAATTTGTTTTCTTATCCAAAACTACGTCAAAAGTACTGAATGGATCTTTATGAAATTTGGAAATTATATTCTTTGCATAACGGCCATAACTCCCATGAAAATTCATATATCTTTGATGTTGATTAAATTTTAACCCGAACATAACAGATGAGCATTATTTAGAAAATGATGTCACACGTTATCGAGGCTACCATTCTTTCTGGATGTGCAAAAGGGGATGACGTCTTTATTCCAAGAATTCCTCTTACTCCATCAGGAGCAGACATTCCTTTTACATTCAGAAGACTACAATTCCCCCTTCGTGTGACTTTTGCCATGTCCATAAACAAATATCAGGGTCAAACACTGTCTGTAGCTGGTCTTCTCTTGGAAGAGCCCTGCTTCTCACATGGACAACTGTATGTTGGCTGCTCAAGAGTGGGCAGCAACAAAAAACCTATTTGTATATGCTCCACAAGGGAAAACAAGGAACATAGTTTACAATGAGGTGTTATAATCACAACAGCAAGAAAGTATGTACATGATCACCTTCTTTTACGAAACTTCATTGACTTTCATATATTTATATTGATATACATATATATATACGTGTGTTTGGGTGCGTGTGTGTATATACATCTCTATATATAAAGATGATGCGTAGTCTAGACGGCGTTTTTAGATTTCATTATTCTCTTTAACCCGGGCAACGCCGGGTATTTCTGCTAGTATCACAATAAACCTAACCACAAACGCATAGTATACCAACTCTGTTGCAATACGCGTACACATCCTCGTGCCTCACTCGATTCCCTTGGTCTTTCATATCTAAGTCCCTTTCTTTCTTGCATCCTCTCCATATTACCGTCTTGAATCGCCTCAACTCCATTATCAAAACCATTTTCATCAAATCATACCATGCAGTGAGGGCTGTTTTATAGCTGGAAAATACGAACGTTTCCTTGAAACCCACCCGAGTCCTCCATTCATTAGTATCAGGTAGAAGTGTCGTTAATGGCTTCACTTAGTTTATATTCCGGTGTTGCCGTTTGTCGTAGCCTCCTCCTTGTAAAAATCAATCAGTGAGCGACTTGGTGTTGATCCCCGTTGCACTGACACCGGTGTCGCAGTGTTGTTTTAGTGCAACAAGATTGTTCACCAAGACTACTTCACAACAGGTAACTTACTTTTTGCCAAAACACACTTCAACAATTATGATTCCTCATCGATGACGTTCACCTGTGCCTAACTAAAATTGGTTTCAAATTTTGACATAATGCCAGCAAACTGAGGCGTAAGTCGATTGGACCAACCCCAGTGTTCAACTGGTATTTAATTTATCGACCCCAAAAGGCTAAAAGGTAAAGTTGATCTCGGCTGAATTTAAACTCGGAACGTAAAGACGGCGAATTGCCGGTAATCATTTTGCTTCACGTGGTTTCCAAACCGCAGCCTTCCTCTAAGCTGATATTGGTTGGGAACGGAAATACATGGAACATCTCTCTCAGGACGAATCTCAAATTGACTGGTTCCATTTTCTGTAACATGTTCTGCGAGAGCTTACTTTTGTCCAGCTTATCTCCTTATCTGTCCATGCGCATTAGCTTCCTAACCCAAATACTTTTTCGGACGCTTCTTTTCTTCAATATAACAAATTTCTGTCGCCACAATATCTTGCCATCCTTTGTTATTTTAGCAGGTTATCCCTTTGTTTACTCGTTGCACCTATCATATCTTTCAATTCCCTCATGTATGCATGTATGTGTGCGTGTGACTGCGTGTGTGTCTGTATCTCCTTGCCTTGATATGGCGTCATACAAGCAGAATCATTCATTTCCACTCTTCTGTAAAAACATACCTGGCCATTGGGAAGTATTACCTTGCTTGGAAACGGGTGAAGGGCATCCGGTCGTGGAAATCTTGCCTCGCAAACTTCGGCTGACCTCTGTAATCATAGAAAAGTGACCGCTCAAATGACGACGACGTCTATGATGATGACGTTCAAAACAACTATTTGAAACCAGTTGAGATAACATGGAGTGGACATTTAAATAGCAATGCTCCACAGATATTCCTTCTCTTTGATTATATGAATATATATACTCAATACCAAAAGTATATTTCATATTCTCTGTCCGAGGTCAAACCTTACTACAATAATATTATGTATTGTTTTAAACAATGATGTCATACCACTTAAGAAGGTTATATCTTGAGGACATGTATTATTGGACAGCTTCTGGTCACGTGTTGACTGTCTTCCACAGTCATGAGTCATTACTGACATTTTCAGTCCCATCATGTAACTATCTGT
Organism: Octopus bimaculoides; assembly: GCF_046866305.1. Classification (NCBI taxonomy): domain Eukaryota; kingdom Metazoa; phylum Mollusca; class Cephalopoda; order Octopoda; family Octopodidae; genus Octopus; species Octopus bimaculoides. The sequence goes on from NC_142928.1 coordinate 196,468,511, forward strand.
TGTTTTGTTTCGGAAACAACCTTTACAATGTGACATAATATAATGACTTCAGGTTCAAAACAGGCAACACTACTTCTTGATATTGACGGCATTCTCAAGTTTTCAAGAAGCATTTATTTTGTTAATGTCCAGAATGGATCTCCTCCAGGTCTTTGCTGAGGTATGGTCGTTTAGAAGTTTTGTGGTATCTCGTGCTGTAGACTGTGGCACATAAGCGTTATGTTTTTGTAAAAGAAATGATAGTAAATTAATGCTAGAAACAGAAGATCAAGCAGATGGCTGCCTTTGACTATTTCATTTGACCTATTCTTAACATCAGAGACAATCGTTACGTTTTCGGATGACAAGTGGTGAAGGGAGTGACGGTTAAGCAAACCTTTGTACACGTTTCAATGGCAGCACCTAAAGCACACGACACATTCACCAAATGCCATGCATGAACTGTCACTGTTTCTGTCCTTTTCTGTTATTCCCCCTCTTATTTCAGACAATAAATCTTTACTAATTACAAGTTGTGCAATCATACCCATACACCCTTCTTTCTCCCTACCTGCTCATCAGTCATTACTACCATATTCTGATATTGGAGGAATTAGTAGAGACAGCTTAAGGAAAAGTGTACACAATGTTTATAACTCTGTCTGTCAGTCTGTTTGTCTTAGTATATACACATGTGTGTTCATTTGTATGTGTGCATCTCTATCGTTCCTCTTTTTCCTCTGTTTCTCTTATGTTTATTTACGACAGGAAATAAATGCCACGATAATGGTTTACAAATACATTTGTTTTCTCTTAACATCAGTTTTCCATTTGGCGCTGACGTCATGCTGCGAAACTTCATTGTGCTTATGTAACAGGGCTATGTACTTATAAACACACCCTTTCCTCCCTCACACAATGGCAGTCACTAAAATACTACAGCAGATAAGAACATCAGTGATACTCGTTTCTTACTCATAAAACAAAAAAACAAAAAACAAAAGACAAAACTCGCTTATATTGGTCGAGGTTGGCCATTTAAAAATGTAAGATGTAACGTTATTTAACGAGCGTCAACTGAAATGGCGGTTGTAACTCGATCGAAGGAGTTGTTTGGTGAAAGTGGCTTTTGTTTTAATGCTGCTGGGAGTTTCAAGCGTTGGCAACAATGGCTTCTCTGAGACACTTAATAACTACGTTTGTAATTTGATATTAAGAGTCGGTTGCTATCAGACAACTAACGGTATAAAATAGCAGCAGCAGCATTATCAACAGCAAGGCTACAGCCATTATTACTGCTACTGCTACTACTATCACCACCAAAAACTACATTAACAACGCCCAAACAGCATCTGCCGCCACCATGACCACCACCCATGACCACCACCACCACCACCAACAACAACAACAACATCAATTATAACGTTTTTTACGTGACGATGAGAACTGGCTCGATATGTTAGAAATAACAGCCAAACTACCTCTAATAGAAGGGCGCATAAGATGGATTCTGGCTAGATCCTAATACATCTCAAATGTTTCAATTCTTTGGTATCGGCTCCACTCGTAGGGAATTGCAAAATTTATCTCACTGTCTATTTACCCTCTCTCATTACCTTCTCGCATTCCATACAGTCTTGTCATTTCCACTTTCAATTCGGAGTACTTGGTGGGTTTTTTCAACCTCTTTACTCACAACATTCACGTCATTTGGTATGGCTACATGAATGACCTGATAGTATTTCTCTCTCTTATTCAATATGACAATATCCGGCCGACGGTGTTCGATTACACGATCCGTCTGAAAATCATAGTCCCAGAGTATCATTTCTTTTCCATCCTCCTGCATAACTTTACTTGGTACATGCTCGTACCAGTTCTCTGTTACTTCATATTGGTATTTACGTCATATGAGCCAATGAAGATACACATACACACACTTTATCGTGACGACGCTTGTATTCTTTTTGAGCAAGGCTCTCACATCCACTTTACCAAGTGGGTCTCATTTCCACACTCTTTCCACAGAGTCTTCATTTCTGGGAGTCAGAAGTTTAAATGATGTTATACTTCACTGAATTGGTAGCGGGAGCCTGGTCTTGTGCAGCAATGATCAGGCTTTAGGTGGTACGCTTCAAATCACCTCACTCAAGCCATGCCCACGATGTTGTATTATCCTTAACGTCTTCTGTATTCCTTTCAAACTGTCCATGCATTCTCATTTCAAGAAGGTCTTCTTTTCTCTTCTCCTCAGCTCTGTGGTTAAACTCATCTTTGCCCATCATTTCATCTGCATTTACATCCATATCTTTCACGGCATATTGCAGCAGGTCTTCATTGCTATTTATCAAATACTCGGCAAGCGTTCTCCTTTCACTCCTTATACAATGGTCTATACTAATTAGTCCTCTGCCACCATTCTTTCTTTTCATATACAGTTTGTTTACGTTTGCTTTAGGTTGTAGCGCCCCATGTAGCGTCATCAGCTTTCTCTTCCTTCTATCCAGTGTTGATATTTCCTCCTTAGTCCATCTGAGGATGGACACACTATATCTGACCACCACAACTGCCCAGATATTCATTGCGGTAATCAAATTTTTGGCATTCAAATTGGATTTCAACCCCATCTTCACCCTTTTTTGAAACACCTCGCTGACCTTGACTTTCATTTCTCTGTGTAGAATGTCATCCAGCTCCAAAATCCCTAAATATCTATACCGACTACCGCCGTCGGGTTCACCTATGGTCTCTCCTGATGGTAACTGCAATCCTCAACAAGTTGCTTTCTTCGCTCTTTTCATATTAAGTACTGAGCATTTGGTAATCCCAAATTCCATACCGATATCCCTACCACACTTCTGGACTGTTTTGGTTAAGGAATCTGTCTATTTTTCAGATTTCCCAAACTATTTCAGATTATCCATAAACAGAAGATGGTTCAATGAGGGGCCTTTCTTCCCACATCGGTAACCCATCTTAATTTTCCAAAGTGTCATTGTTAAGGGTATTAATGTAATTACAAAAAGTAATGGAGAAAGCGAGTCACCTCGGAAGATTCCCCTTTCAATATTCACTTCTCCAAGGAATACATTACTTTACAATATGGTTTTCCACTCTTTCATGTTATGCATCAGAAAGTTTGTGATGTTGTCAGCAACACCAAACATCTGGAGGCATTCAACGATCCAAGAATGCGGTATTATATCGTATGCCTTCTTAAAGTCAATCCAAGCCATGGACATATTTATATGATGTTTTTTACAATGCTCCAAAACTGTTTTATCAATGACCAGGTGATCTCTGGTACCCTGAGAACTCTTCCTACATCCTTTTAATTTCCTTGGCGGTATTTCTTCCTGTGTCAGGAAAGTGTATGTCTTTGCCGTACATATTCCAGTGAGTATCTTCCAGATTACGTTTCGGGATGCTATGGGACGGTAGTTTCCCACAATATTCCCCTTTCTTCTATCTTTCATTACAAGTGTTGTCCTCCCAGTCACCATCCACGCGGGGACTGTACCTTTCTGGACACACTCATTCAATTGGGCTGCTAGTCTTTCATGCACCACTTACTACTACTACTTCTACCACCACCACCACCACCACCACTACTACTACTACCTCTGCCTTAGTAAAGGCGGAGGTATTGTTTTCAATCGTGTTTGTTTGTTTGTCCATGGACAAGATATCTCAAGAACTGCTGGATGGATTCGGATGAAACATTCAGAAATGTTCGGCCTTGTGACTGGCAGGAACTGATTAGATTTTGGGATCCATCCGTTACCAGACAAGGATTCTGGATTATTTTTTAAATATTTTCTTTACTTTACATGTATATGTAAAGTATCACATAGTTCTCTTGTACACGCACACACGTACACACATATACTCACACATTTTCAACGTTTGAACATTACCATCCCATACACGTACACACACACACACACACACACACACACACACACACACACACTGGAGGTCGATATAATCAACTTACCTGCTCCTCACGAAATTGCTGGCCTTGTGCCAAAATTTGATATCATTGTAAGGCGGCGAGCTGGCAGAATCGTTAGCATGCCGGACAAAATGCTTAACGGTATTTCGTCCGTTTTTATGGTCTGAGTTCAAATTCTGCCGCGGTTGACTTTGTTTTTCATTCTCTCGGAGTCAATAAATTAAGTACCAGTTGCGTACTGGAGTCAAGGTATTCGACTTACCTCGTCCCCTAAAAATGGCTGCCCTTGTGACAAAATTTGAAACCATTTCCATACATCTGTGTTGAGATGCATGATACTGAAATATATATATGTAGTTATATGTAATCGTATGTACGTATGTATAGATGTATGTGTGTGTGTACGTGTGTGTGTATGTGCTGTGTGTTGTGTGAGTATATGTGTGTGTATGAGTGTGCACATGCATGCATATGTGAGTATGTGTGTAGATATATGTATATTATATATATATGTATATGTATATGCACATATGTGCACATACATAAGTAAATAAGAATAAAAGAGAAAACAAAGAAATAAGATAAAAGTAAAAACACCAGATTTTGCTAGTCTTCGACTCCGCTACTCTCTGTAGTTTGTGCTCATACCACGTCTTGCCTCTCTCTCTAGCCCCCACTTTTCGCACAGTTTCCAAGGTAGCACTTTCCCTACCTGGTCGTGTTGCCTCAACTTGTGGTAGTTTGGGGCATTCGTTCGTGATATGGGAAATGGTTTCCTCCACTCTATTGCAGATGCGGCACAGCGGAGATATTTGCTCATTCCTAAGGTTGACCCTCCAGTTCGTAGTCAAAGCTTGGTCCTGCGCTGCCACTATAGTGCTCTCGGTCTCTATTTAGAGTTCCTTTCACACACACACACACACACACACACACACACATACACACATACACATGCTTTCGGTGCGAATGGTTTTGTTAAGCGGTGCCGAGTTTTACGATTCTGTAAATAATAATAATGACTAAGGAAATAATCTAATAATGGGGCATATTAGACATCGACAGATAAAAGTAGACTTTCCCGTACGCGTGGGACTCGAATCCACATTCCTTTGTTCATGCGACTAAGTGTGTTACCAATTACAACAGTGAACCAGCCTAAAGTAGGTTTTCCCGTACGCGTGAGACTCGAACCCACATCCCTGTATATATAAAAATATGTGCGTCACAAGCAATACCGCAGAAAATTTGCGGTTTACTATAGGGAGTGAATAATTATTACAATTAAAAGGGTAAAAGTTTATCAATTTATTAATTTCTTGAGGAGGAATAGTGGACTGGCTGGCCGATGTAGGTTCGGTTGTGTTCTCAGGTTGTGCCGATGCATGATGTTCACTCTGTCATGCATGCACAATTTGCTAGCACCGTCGAATTTACAACTAGAATATCATACCGATGAAGGAAATGGAGTGTTATCGCTCCTAATCCAGAAACGCGTCTATGATTAACTTCGACTGGTTAGTTTTCATTGTTTTTTCTTCTTGTTTTGCCTTTGTGAGTTACAAGTAATGCTATCTGTTGGAGTCTCAGCTTTTTGGCTGCTATTTCTGAACTTCGGTATGTGGTGAAGCAACTGTTTGCTGATCCCTTAATTATGTTTATAAATGTATAAGAACTTTTAAATAAGTTCTCCACCGATAATGGTGTTTACATACCGAAGGGCTTGGTAACAATTATTAATTGTTAATTTATTAATAAATTAATAAATTGATAAACCTTTACCCTTTTAATTGTAATAATTGTTGTATATAGATAGATAGATTGTCGATCTAAGGCGGCGAGCTGGAAGAAACGTTAGCACGCCGGGCGAAATGCTTAGCGGTATTTCATCTGCCGTTACGTTCTGAGTTCAAATTCCGCCGAGGTCGACTTTGCTTTTTATCCTTTCGGGGTCGATAAATTAAGTACCAGTTACGCACTGGCGTCGTTGTAATCGACTTAATGCCTTTGTCTGTCTTTGTTTGTCCCGCTCTATGTTTAGCCCTTTGTGGGCAATAAAGAAATAAGATAGATTGTCGATCTAAAAGAATTTTTTATTATTATTTCCAGACGCCATTGTCTTTGGGGCGCAGATTTCGAAAATCTAATTCGTTTTTGTGGAGGATGTACCATTTCAGAACCTTCTGGGAGTCCAAATACACATACATGCCCACATGCACTCACATGTGGTTATGTAATACATTTCTTCCACCCCTTTAATTCTTGATAACATTTCTATTCTGTGTAAGTCGGACCATTTTTATATATAAACATTTGTACATTTTTTGTATTAAATGTATTTAATATTCTTTATATATTGACCTGCCTAACTTGCTCATCCTTACCCTTACTTCTCTCTCTCTCTCTCTCTCTCTCTCTCTCTCTGTATATATATATATATATATATATATATATGTGTGTGTGTGTGTGTGTGTGTGTGTGTGTATATATATATATATATATATATATATATATATATATATATATATATATATATATATATACACACACACACACACACACATATATATATATATATATCGAAACGCCTAGTTTAGAATAGAGGCAGCTGATGAAGGAAAAGTTCCTTAAGTGGCTTGTCTGTTTTCCTATGTGTTCATTCTGTTGTCCGTAAAAAAAGTCCGTTTTTTGTGCTTTGTTTATGTTCCCGTTCCTATTTTGACGTCCTGTACCCGGATATGCATCTATATATACATGTAGATGTAGGTATGTACATATATATATATATGCATATGCTCACATATCATTTGTATTATTATTATTATATATATATATATATATATATATATATATATATATAATAATAATAATAATACAAATGATATGTGAGCATATGCATATATATATATATGTACATACCTACATCTACATGTATATATAGATGCATATCCGGGTACAGGACGTCAAAATAGGAACGGGAACATAAACAAAGCACAAAAAACGGACTTTTTTTACGGACAACAGAATGAACACATAGGAAAACAGACAAGCCACTTAAGGAACTTTTCCTTCATCAGCTGCCTCTATTCTAAACTAGGCGTTTCGATATATATATATATATATATATAGATGATGGTGATTGCTTCATCTTGACAGATGATAGCTGTCTCATCTACACGCACACCACACCGCATCACACCGCATCACACCACACAACTCCTCCACTAATGAGCCCGCAGATAACTTTTAAGACCAGCTGCTGATATGGTTGGAAACACAAATAACAGATATTGTTCAAGTTTCTTCTTTGGAATATGATTCTGAAGGAATGTTTCTGTGAATTAGCATATGCCTTTCAAGTCCAGATATTGTCTTACAAGTTTTGTAACACATGACACAAGTTGTAGGAGGCGGTTGGTGTTCAAAAGGACCGTCATGTTGCGACATTTCAGACAAATATTTTGGCACTGCCTTGGGGCCTCTGATTCCCAAGAAAATTGCGAAAAACTTTGAAAAAGATCGATTTTACGCATTTTTGCAAAGTTACACTATAGAAAACTTTTTAATGGAAAGTCCGAATTTCTTAGTTTTTACGGCCAAAAAAACCCACCATGTAACAGCGGTTCTATCAAGTATCTGTTCTATGTCCAAAGGCATCCCTGTGCGACAAAAAACCGCGAAAAACTGAAAAAAATCGATTTTATACACTTTTCTCCCTTTATACCTTCAAAATCTTCTCACTGCTTTGGTGGATTGCATTCAAACTTTACACAGTATTCACTCATCCTGAGGATAACGCTAGGAGACTCCGATTTGCACAGAATTCATCCCCGTATGACCAACAATTGCGAAAAACTGAGTAGAAACAGGCTTTTGCCCTTAATTCCCTCATTTTGGACTAAATTCGTCCAAATCTCATATAAACAGTACAGATGACTCAACAATGGTTTAAAACTATTTTTGGTTAATGTTTTTTTTTTTATTTAACTTGCGACAGATCTACGAAATACTGTGAAACATCACCTTTTCGCATTTTTGCAGAGTTACACCCAAGAAGGCTGCTTCAAGGAACGCCCGATTCTTTTTTTTTTTTTTTGCGTCGTTTTTGGAAAGTATTTGCTCTTTGTCCCTGAGTATTCGGGTTCTAAAGAAAACTGCAAAACATGGACACTCCTCCCCCTCCAACAGCTTCACCGTTTTGCAGAGGCCTAGGTCTAGGTCAACCTTCCACTCTCGCTCCTTCGCGTCTGAAAATGACTAATGGCACTTAGTTCGCGCCGTTTACACCAATCCCTCCATAATTAGACAATATCCGTTCAACACCAATCTAATAGGATAACATGCCCGTGATGGCAAGACATTGTGTGATTTGTAAACACTTCCCTCCACCACCATTACCCGAACTTCGAGCACATCCTCCGGCGTTTGGTTGTTCAACTAATAAATGCCACTTCCACCTTCATATCAACCTTTCAACCACGACGCCGCACATGTCCCTCTCCCCCGTTTTAACACTTTGTTTAGCATACGCATGATACATACACCCCTAAATGTCCACACCCTTTATAAGTACCATAATGCTCGTGGTGTGAATTGTGTCAACCTTACACCCTCGACTGCGCCCCTGCCCCTTTTTCCCCCAATTTATCACTTTTAAGAAACACACAAAACATAATGTCCACCCCTCCCCCCTTTTAAGTTCACACGCCTTCCCCCCTTTTTCGCACTTGAACACACGCGCGTGCCATTATGCCTGCGGTGTGATTTGCATTGCCGAGTATTTAATACCCGAGCAACGCCGGGTACTCCTGCTAGTATGTATATGTATATATATACTTACATATATATGTACTTACATACATATCACACACACACACACACACACACACACACACATATATATAAATACAAAAATGAGACAAAAACGCAAAACGTCCAGACAATTAGGTAGTTAGGTGATACAAGAAAGGGACAACAAAACATCCAGACAGACGATACAAGGAAAAGAAGGACGGGTCATTCGGAGTCTTCTTTCCTCAGTCGAGTTCCAGATTATCTTTGCAATTTCGGCTGGTTATACTCGAGATTGCTCCAATCTGGCCAGCCTCAAGGAAAAACTAAGCTAAGAGCATTAGATTCCTTGGAAGAAAGCAGCGAATGTATACGAAAACAAGGACGAAATAAAAAACAGAGAAATGGTACACAAATACAATTAACAGGACATAACAACCGGTGTCTTTTGACTAAGGACGAATTAAATTAAGCTGGCGTGTGTGGAAGTGAAGACATAAGAGATGACAGGTATGGGGAGGAATATAGATGTTGCACGGATGGTAGTCTCTCGCTTCTCTCTCCACGTGGCCGAACACCGGTCACGTGGGGAGAGAAGCGAGAGAGGTAGGGGCAGAGAGATAGAAGAATTAAGGAGGGGCGAGAAAAAAATGAAAGGGACAGAGTGAAGTGAAAGAAGAGGGAAGGTGAGCATGAAGAGAAGGCCAGGAAATGTGAGAGAGGGGGAACGAAAGAACGAAGAGTGGAATGAACGAAGTAAGCGTGAAAGGGCTGAAAGAAGGAAAGAAGGAAAGAATAGAAAGATTTCCTCTCTTTCTCTTTTCCTCTCGTTGCTCACCTATTCTTCTACTTCCTCCTTTTGTTTCTCCCTCTACCACACTCTCTCTCTTCCCTTTACACCGGCATGGTCACATGCTTCCGGTCAATAATCCTTTCCTTCCTTGGCTTTCGCCGAGCAAACGCACGAACCACTTCGTCCCTTTCAAGTTCGTGCTTCATCGCGTTCATACACACA
>NC_142928.1:196480747-196485747 GCF_046866305.1 Octopus bimaculoides
GACAGGAGAGGAACGAGGGCAACGACAGAGACATTGTCCCCCCCCAATATTTCATTGCCAGGAAATCACGATCCATGACGAACCTGTTGGTTCTTGGGTCAGTTCGGACAGTGGGGGTGGGTGAAGTTGTTGGTCAAGCTCCAACCAGTGTTGGCCCGTATTTTCTTATTTGTTCCCACGGCACAAGCGGTCAGATTTGACCGGCCTGCGGTGACAGGACCCTTGCCACTGATGATTTCGGGTAGAATAAAATCACGTAATATGGGAACCACGGTCCCCTTGACAGACGATTCTCGTCTACTACGATCTAAGTGTTATTTCTTTACTGTCCACAAGGGGCTACACACAGAGGGGACAAACAAGGACAGACAAAGGGATTAAGTCGATTACAACGACCCCAGTGCGTAACTGGTACTTAATTTATCGACCCCGAAAGGACGAAAGGCAAAGTCGACCTCGGCGGAATTTGAACTCAGAATGTAGCGGCAGACGAAATACCGCCAAGCCTTTCGCCCGGCGTGCTAACGTTTCTGCCAGCTCACACGATCTATGTGTGTGCTTTTATGCATCAAGCTTCTCTATGAGAAGATCTCTCAAGGCTAACAACGCTGTGTTCAGGGTTCTAAGAACACATGCATGTTAAGTTGGATATACAGATTATCCTTCAGTATTAATACTGCTTCTGTCGTTAATAATTAATTTTTAATTAACCTTCTGGCTACTTGCAATATCAGTGTATATATACTGATATTCTATATATTATAGGAGCCAGACGATTTCTAGTAGAATGAAATCATTGATAAGGGAATTCTGGCGCTCGTCACGGCGTTTACAACGGCCCATGTGTGGGCTTTTGTGCTCCAAGCACCTATATGAGAAGATTTAACAATTCGGTGATCGAACAAGACGTCCATCTAAGTTGTCCATCTATAAAAATTACCCAATATATATTGGGGGGGGGGGCTGAAAATACGTTGAGGTATATATATATATATATATATATATATATATATATATATATATATATATGGGATACTCCGTCGGTTACGACGAGGAGGGTCCCAGCTGATACGATCAACGGAACAGCCTGCTCGTGAAATTAACGTGCAAGTGACTGAGTACTCCACAGACACGTGTACCCTTATCGTAGTTCTCAGGGAGATTCAGCGTGACACAGAGTGTGAGAAGGCTGGCCCCTTTGAATTACAGGTACTACTCAATTTTGCCAGCTGAGTGGACTGGAGCTACGTGAAATAAAGTGTCTTGCTCAAGGACACAACGCGTCGCCGGGAATTGAACTCACGACCTTAGGATCGTGAGCCGAATGCCCTAACCACTAAGCCACGCGCCTTCACTACACACACACACACACACACACACATGGCAGAGGTAAATGGACACCCCATAAAACATCGTTTTAAAGGTTCATATTAATTAACAGAGTTTAGTTGAGTCTGAAAGCAAGGGTTCAGAGAGGGCATGATCAACTACCCCCGGCCTGCGTTGAGTCAAGAAAAGAGCTGAGTAGACACAGACATGGGAAACAAGTCAATGGGAAAAGAGAATCAATATTTGGGGTGCGTGTGTGTAACTGGGTGTAGGCATGTAGGCATGTATGTATGAACATTATTATTATTGTTGTTTTAAAACAAAAATATAGACTAGGGCATAGATTGATTGACCTGTGAAAAATCTATAAACGTTATGAGAAAAAATTATAGCGAAAAACATGCAATGAGAGCAGTGAACAATAGGGGTTCATGGAAAAAAAAGAAACGAACGAGTGGCCAATGGGAAAAATACTTCATTAAAACATACGCACATAAATTAGTCGTTTTCGCGGAATTAACTCTTAGCGGAATGATTCTTTGCGGAATGATTCTTTGCGGAATGATTCTTTGCGGAATTCATAGAATTTGTTCTCGGCGAATTAAGTGTTCGTTGAATCAATTTTGAACAAAATTGTGTCACGAGTATTTGAACGTGCTAGCATGTAAACAAATTAAAATTTTCAGGGATGAGAACAATGATTAAACATAAAACATAATTTCTCTGACAATAGGGAACTTGTGGTCGTTTCAGTCAAAATTTGTTTGTAAGTTATCGCAGAATTATATACCTTTTTTTTTTTAATTACAATATATATAATATTAGTTAATAAATATTATTTATTAACTGTTATCATAATCAGGGCCGGATGAATTCAATAGCAAACGTATCACGTGGAAAGAGGACATGGGCAGGGCCGGCCCTACGGTTGCTGGCGCCTCGGGCAAGTTGAAGTTCGGCATCCTTACAACTATGATTGTTTTAAACTTTCACAAAGAGGAAAACGAAAAATGTAGACTAAAAAGCACATGGCGCCCTGGGCGACTGCTCGAGTTGCCGGTACTTTGAGCCGGCCCTGGACATAGGTGAATGGTCAGGAGGTCGAGAGGTCTCATGGACGGTGTAATGATTTGTCACAAAATTCAGTGTGAGATATTCCAGATTTTACCCTGCAACAGATTTATTCAGTGATATACATGGCCATACATTACATACATAAGCAGGAAACTATATGGCTCACCCGAGATACAACATAATATAGACTTCGTGTTCGTAAGTGATAACTTTTGGACTGCCTTTTCCAGCTTGTGGAAAGAGTACCGTTGCTGGAAGATGTAGAATAAGATGGGGTGTGCTGCCCATTGCAAGACTGGGAGAAAGGGGTGCACGCTGTAGACTTGACCAATAGCGGTGAATACCTTATTTACGTAACATGTGGTAATAGAGTGTCGGGAGGGAGAGAATGCGCTACCGTTAGACCAGCCGACAGGGTTTTATGCAAGACTTTGGGCTTATAACAGGAGATCTGTAAAAAGATTTCCTGCAAAAGGAACATATTTGAGTGGTTGAACATAGTTCTAAAAACACAAATATGTGACATTTCCCATAAATGTCTGTTACGTTCGCGTAAATGATACCATGTAGCGACTTATCTTTGCCAGCCAAAATACCGGCAATTTCGTTTAAAGTTTCTGTACAGTGTCTGTCAAAGAGACATCAAGTCTTGTAGTGGAACGGTCGTCACGTTTTCGGTGAAATTAGTATCAGAGGCGTGTTCTGAATGTCTTTTACTCAAATTCAGAACATTGTTTAATTAATGCCATTGCTAATGAGAGGAGCCATTCTGATAGACTTAATTATTGAAGGACGTTAATTAGTAGACTTGCCTTTCTATTTCTCTGTTTCGTTGCATGAATCTCATCATAAATAAATTTAATTATCATTTGCCTCATAATTAATATCAGTTGAAGTCATCTGATTATTACTAATAAATTATAAATATTGGAATACTGACATATATTATTGACACCAGAACAGTAACCATTCCCATTAAACTAAACGAGGATTTTAAAAACTATTATGGAACATTTCACTGTAATTTCTATTGGAATCTTCTGTCGTTTAACAAAAAAAACTATGCTAGAAACAAGTTCAAATTTCATTGAATTTCACTAGAATTATTATGTTTACAAGGGCTTGACGGGCATCTTCGACTAGCAGGTCATGCTGCTCCATACTGATGACGAGCAAAGACTCAGAAACATGTCTCTGGATGCAGGCTTAGCTCGGTGGAGGTGCTTGTCTCCCCTTTGTGAACATAAGGACACAGGAAATGTGTCAAGGCCGACAGGAAGCGGTGCAGCATCCCAGGTCTAACCAACAGTAGTATTATTCCATTCAGGGGACTGTCACATTCAGTTGACAGTATACAACTAAGTTCAAATTCATAGAGTCACATTTTCAACGTTGGGCCACAGAAATAAATTTCTTTTATATTAATTTTGTGTATTCTGTCTAAATTGCAATGTGTCTTGAATTGCAATTGCTGTGTTTCAAGACGAACTACAAGAAAAGATTTGTGTAATGTTTGTAGCATTGATGTTTTGTGTAACTTTTGGTTAGAGATATTGTTATAAAAGTTCTTATGTCATCTATTCAATTAAGTCATGTATTCGTTTAAGCATGTCATCGATTCTTGGATCTTTGAATAATGATAGAGCCTTACGAGGGTTTTGTTAAAGGCAGAATACTTGGTTTGGTGAGATAACGTAATTTGTCACGTCTAGACCGTTATTTTCCCGAGTTAAACATTTAGATGTTCTGAAAATATCGGCCAATAGGTAAAATAATAGAGGGGCCTTTTGTATTCATTTCCACTGTTTGTAGTGGGCAATCACTTGTATTTGGTCTCAGAACTATCAATGATTTCACAGCTGGTTGTTCGTTAATTTTCCTAAAAATTATTTATATGAGCGCGCACCACCCCACCCATGACTCGTGTTCATGATTTGAATAACGAAACACACACACGCTAAATGCATGTATGTATGTATGTATGTATGTCATTGTTTAGTTTTATTTCAAGATTTCTTGCCAATAGAGAAAGAGCCGGTTTCTAACCTAGATTCAAGGCTCCTTCACTGGAATTTCTGTATGTATGTATGTATGTATGTATGTATGTATGTATGTATGTATGCATGCATGTATGTATGCATGTATGTATGTATGTATGTATATGTTCAGATTTCTATGTTTTGTTTTATGTATGTATTCTCATGCATATAGTTACATATATAGACATGCTCGTATATGTTTAAATGATAAACTTCTAAAAAGTTTTACAGATTATAACAGTTCCGGTGATGGATTGGATCTGTAGTCTTCCAATTAGCTTTCTCCTTTCTGATTTTAAGAAACCTAATTTCTCAAGATTGGTATTTAGGCAGTGCATTACATATCCCAGGGCCCCAACAATTACAGGTATAAACCTGAACTTGTAATCTCGATAGAGTAACTGCAAATTTCTCAATAGTTCCACATAGGTGTTCTCTTTTTCACTGAGCTTCAGCTTTATGTTAACATCCGCTGGGCAGCTAATTTCCACAACTGTGCACAGTTTCTCTTCTCTATCCCAAATCATTATATCAGGTCTGTTGTGCTTACATTTTATT
>NC_142928.1:196488247-196545747 GCF_046866305.1 Octopus bimaculoides
TATCGATCAATGCCGACCTTCTCTATAGTTCACTGATATTTGTTCTCAATAGTCAACCTTCAATTGAATGTTTATTATTATTATTAGTAGTAGTAGTAATAGTAGTAGTACTTCTGTTAGTGTTGTTGTTGTTGTTATTGTTGTTGTTGTTGTTGTTGTTGTTGTATAGCCCCAGGTCAGCTGACTGAACAGAATAATGGTCTTTCTGCCGGGAAAATGAGTTCAGCTTTCAGTAACAACCGGGTCCTTGTCTTTTGGTCACGCATAAGTTGACGGTTGTTGTGGCGAGAGTCGCTGACACCCCTGGAAGATTGGAAGAATGGACTAGCCGAACTCTTATAAAGAGTAGCGACAAGAGGTCGGTAGGAGTCGGTGTGTTAGTGCGAACCTGTAAGTTGCTGTAGTGGTAGTTGTTCGAATTACTGGGTGTTGGTCCCATCGCTAGAATGTAGTAAGGGTTCGATTCCACTGCTCACAATATATCGGATGCAGCAGTGCAGTGTTAAGCAGCAAGAGGAGATGTCTTCTTGGGGTTAAAAAAATCCGTTCGAGCGAAAAACAAGAGTGTTAACAAAAGTGCTTAGTTCAATGAAAACAAGAATGCTGTGTGCAACGAACAATACTAAGTGTCGGGTAACGACAAGGATGTAAAAGTGGCGACGAGATATTCGAAGCTTGCGTCGGACGTTAAATTTTTTTTTTTTTTTTTTTTTGGTACGGAATCAAAGAAAAAAATCATTAACATGGAAGATTTATTGACTTACGTCAACAGTTACTGGAAGTAATGCTGAAGAAGTATGAATATAGTTCACGTTCGTTCTCGTCAATTGGAGCAAACTCAATTGGAGAATTTATTTATAACCCAGAAGAAGGTACTACTTTTTCTGCATGTTTTCGAAGATACGAAGAAATCTTCAAAGAAGAAGGTAAAAATTGGAATGACAAGAAGAAGGTGCGACTAGTTTTAAGAAAGTTATCTCCTGCCGAACACGAAAAATACTGTAATTATATTCTTCCGAAGAAACCAGGTGAGATTTGTTTCGAATGACACAATTAAATTGTTATCTAGAATGTTCAGTGAAAGAAGTTCCCTGTTCAATACTCGTTGGCAGTGTTTAAATTTAGTTAAAAAAGATGATGAAGATCTCGTCACATATGTTGGGGTCGTTAACAAAGAGTGTGAAAAATTCAAATTAAATGAATTAACCCCGGATATATTCAAATGTCTAATTTTTGTTAAAGGGTTAACTGTAAGAAAAGATTCTGATATACATTCCCGTATATTAACAAAATAGAACAGGACCAAAAATTAACTCTACAGGCAGTGGCTGAAGAATGCCAGAGGATTATAGATTTAAGACATGACGCGGATAAAATTGAAGAAAAAGATTGCTCTCAGATACATGCGTGTCGACCTGAAATGGATAAGAAAAAGGGAAAACAAACGTCAAGACCAAATCCATGCAATGAGTGCAGAGGGTTGAGAAGTAATTGTCTTTCTAAAAATCGGACATAAAAGCTCACATTGTATAGCGAAACAAAAAAGAGAGTCAAACAAAAAAGAAAAAATTCTAGAAAGAATGTATTGTTAACAAAAATTGTAAACGAGACTCAGAAAAGAAAATTTTTGTCCATAAAATTGAATAATGTGAATATCACGTAATAATTGGATACGGGCAGTGATATCACGATAATTAATACAGGTACATGGATAAAAATAGGGAAACCTAGACTAAAGGAAACTTTGAAAATTGCGCGAGGTGTTTCAGGGAAAAAAATTGCATTTTATGGGCTAAATGATAAGTGATGTTACATTTCGTGGAAAGCTTTTGTGTTGAAAGATACAAATTTATTTGGAACAGACTGGATGGAACTATTTAACTTATGGGACCTCCACATAAATACTTTTTGTAAAAATGTGAATGGTTCTTCCACCAGTACAAATAAGGCGTCGGAGGAATTTAAAAAAAAAAGTATTTAAAAAAGCTTTTTCTTGAATTGGGTCTTTGCACCAAACCAGAGGCGAAGTTTCAAGTGAAAGAAAACGGTATACTGGTATTTATACGGTACCTTTCGCAGCGTTGAAACAAGCTTGGCGTGATTGAAAAAATTGATTACACGAAATAGGTGTCCCAAATAGTTTATGTCAAGAAAAAAAATAATAGAATCCGAGTATGCGCTGATTTTTCAACGGAATTAAGCGAATGTTTGATGCCGTTACCAAGTCCGGAGAAAATTTTCGCGAAGTTGAATGAAGGAAAATTTTTTTCAAAGTTGGACCTATCTGAAACATATTTGCAGGTAAAAATCGATGAGGAATGTTCAAAATTATTGACGATAAATACACATAAATGGCTGTATAAATTTAATCGCCTTCCTTTTGATATAAAGGTAGCATCTGACATTTTCCAACAAGTTATGGACATTATGCTCGCAGGTTCGGATTTCGCTGTAGCTTACCTTGACGACATACTCATAAAAAGTGAATCTCGGGGTCAGCATGCTGAGCATGTTAAAGAGGTCTTCGAAAGAATAAAAATTTATGGGTTTAAGCTCAGGGCAGGTTATTGATGAAAATGGACGTAGACCAGACCCACCTAGGGCGAGTGCAATCATAAATATATCTCGCCCGACAAACATTACAACATTACAAGCATTTTGGGGGTTCGTAAATTACTCCCAGGAATATATACGGAACATGCACGATTTAAGAGCACTCCTGAATAACTTGTTAAAAAAGACGTTAAGTGGAACTGGTCGGACAAATTCCAAAAAGCTTTTGAAGAAATTTCAAATGTCTTAACGTCGGAATTGTCGTTATCACATTTTGACCCAAATTTAGAAATGGTAGTGGCAGCAGATACTTGTGAAAGTGGTATCGGAGCTGTGATTTTACACACATATGAAGATGGCAGCTTGAAAGCAGTAACTCATTCATCGCGTTCATTATTGCCGGCGGAGAAAAGTTACAGTTAAATAGAAAAAGAGGCATTAGCCCTCATATTTGCGGTAAAAAATTCCATAAATTTATACATGGAACAAGGTTCCGTCTGCAGACAGACCACTGCCCCAATTATTGTCGATCTATGGGACCAAAAAAAAGGGTATCCCCAGCACTGGGGAACGATTCTACTGAATTATGACTTCAAAATGGAGTATTTGCCATCGAAAAAATTGATTGAGACGACGCGGTCGGTAGGAGTCGCTGAGAGGACGTTTTGGAGTCTCACGAAGTACGTCGTGTGAACACATTGATTTTTACCTCCGCATCGTCAAAATATATATGTCCAACGTTTGTCAAGGATATAAAAATGGAGCAGGTTACTAATGTGTCGTCCCAGTAGCCAACTGCCAACACAACTGCGGACAACTTAAGCTACGCTTAGTAGAATGATCTGGAGGGCTCATTGTGTTTTGCCGAAGTTCATTTTGACATTTTAGGAAAATCAAACGGGTTTTACAAGACTTTTGCAACTCGTCTCTTATGATCAGCTACTCTAACACATTCCAGCATGCGTTGAAAACGCCATCCCAATCATCCACTAACACTAATGAACAAAATGTTCTTAAGAATGTCACACACACACACACACACACACACACACACACGCACACACACAAATATATACGACGGGCTTCTCTCAGTTTCCGTCTATTAAATCGACTCACAAGGCTTTAGTTGGCCCGGGGCTGAAGACGCTTACCCAAGGTGCCGCGCAGTGAAACTGAACCCAGAACTATGTGGTTGGGGAGCAAGTTTCTTACCTCACAGCCACGCTTTGTTTTTTCATCATAAAGCACGTTGTTGTGTTTATTGTTCCTCATTGTTCTGGATACCAGTCAAATACTCGGGTTCACTAAACTCCACTACATTCGGGCTCTGTGCCAAGCAATCAGTATTATTAGAGTAACCTTCGATACTATTCTTTAGAATTCTTCACATTGGTCTGTCGAGATTCGTTCTTATCATTATCTTCTACGCTGCGATGGAATTTGGTCGGTGATTAATTCTATTAAAAATGCGAAGTCAGCAATTATTCCTGCAATTGCCGTGACCTGTTCCCTGACTCTTGTTCATCTGTAATAACCAGGAACTCTTTTATCTCTCTCGTTAATTTCTTATCGCGGAACTTAAACAAAGTCTTCATAGAAATGGTATTGTTTTGAAAATCCAATAATGTATTAGAAACGGGTTTACACAGAGAAGGAAGTTTAACGTTGTCAGTAAGACGAGACTTTGGTTTGGTTCCGGTTGAACATGATCAAAAGAAAGTGCTAGAAGATTAGATTAACATTAATGTAAGAGTTACGGTTGGTTGTAAGGGGTAAAATCGGTAGAGTAACGGACAAAATGTTTTGTGATATTAAGTCGGGGTTCTTCATATTTTGGTTTCAAATTCCACCTAGTTCGACGTCGCCTTTCACATTTTAGAGATCGATAAAATAAGTACCAGTTATGCCCTCGTTTCGATTCGAACTCTCCTACACCCTCATTTCATAATTTCTGCTTGTGTGTTGGGTCTCTAACACAGACAGCCAATATTTGATCGTTCGACCGGCTAGAAGCAGCAGCCACATCTCTCTCAAATCACATACAATTATCTTTAAAAAGGAACATCTGTATTGAATACACAATGGCTGATATAAAGCTAGGATGGTCACAGTTGGAATCCCTTTTGATCATTGGATTTTTTAAGACCAAAGCTGACTTAGGGCTAAACAACATCAGCGACGACGACGACCAGAGTCAGTATTTTTCTTGGAAACGGTTGAGAGGTGAACAAAATACTTAACGATCAGAGTTCAAATTCCACCACAGTTAACACTGTCTTTTATCTCTATGGACTGGAATAAATAAATACCAGCGATATATTCGGTGGGACAATGGTATAAACTACTTCACTCTCTCTCTCTCTCTCTCTCTCTCTCTCTCTCTCTCTCGCCATCCCAGAATGCTCAGTCCTCCTGTCTATGCTTGAACTTCATATATAAACAAGAAGTGGGTGCCATAAAATAGAGAGTAACTGTAGGACTTCTCTTCCACCACTAATCCCTTAGAGTACAAGAGTACCATAGACTTCTATGTAACTCGATGGCACTCTCCCTATTACATGACTCTCTCTCCCTCTCTGTATATATATATATATATATATATATATATATATATATATATATATATATATATAAGAAGTTTGAAAATGCCACAATATAAAATAAATTTTAATTTTCTGAGAGATTTTACATGTTTCGGTTCTTCTTTGAAAAAACGAACCTTATCAAAAATATATATTTTAAAAAGTTAAATGTAGTAAAAGAAAATTTCATAATAAGAAATAATTATGAACTTTTCTTTTACTAAACTTAACTTTAAAAAAAATATATTTTTGATAAGGTTTGTTTTTTCAAGAAGAACCGAAACATGTAAAATCTCTCAGAAAATTAAAATTTATCTTATATTGTGGCCTTTTCAAACTTCTTATATATATATATATAATAGTAAATCCAAAAAAAAGAACAAACACAAAAAAAAAACACGAAGACGTGGTAGGAAAGAAAGGTGGTTTAACGTTTCGGGCAGAGCTCTTCTTCAGAAACAGAGGAAAGTCCAATAGAAAAGGAAGACGGAGGAAAATAAATCGCTAATGATTCATATGTGGTTAAATAACGTAACGTATACTGAATGTAAAAACGAACGGAAGACAAACAAAAAGTTCGTAATTCTTCAACAGTTATCGACCAATCATATTCAGTTTTGCACCTTTAACGATAAGACTGAGTGCTTTCCAGTTGGCGGTGCAGGCAAAAAAAAGTCTTTTTGTGGAGAATTAGGGACAAGAGCAAACAAAACAAAACAAAACAAAACAAGCAAAACGACACAAAGTGTGATTTAGGACGGTGGATGAGGACGAACAATCGAACAAAATACGGCCCTGGGGCCAATGAGATGAGAACAGTGGGTAACGCTTAGAAAATGTCTTGAAAGATGGAGAACGGAAAGACCGAGAATTCGCAACTGGTCAGCGACGTGGCCAGTGTAAGAAAGGAAGAAAAAGGGGAACTGGCCGCTGGTCAGGTGACAGCAGCAGGCAGAGGAGAAAGACAGTAAGGAGATGGAGCGACAGAGATAAAGAGGAAAGAGATGAAGGGGAAAGAGAAAGAGAAAGGCTAAGAATACAAGAGTGAGTGAAGCTCTACCCAATCCCCTTCGGTCAGTAATGCCCATGGGATGGCACCTAGAAAGTTCCTCTCCGGGCGAGGCTGTTTGTGTAAGACTAGCAGTTGCCCATGCATACCAGCTTCTCCCTAATCCACACCAGCAATGTTAACCAAGGGAAAGGCAAAGGGGCCGATACAGCTTGGCACCAGTGACAAGTCGCAACTAATTTCTACAGCTGAAGGAATTGGAGCAACTTGAAATACGCAGCCGATCCGGGAATCGAACTCACTACCTCATGATTATGAGCCGACACTCAAACCACCTTCACACTACATACACACGCGCACGCACACATATACATACACACGTACGCTCACTAACCGATGGCAGCAATATATATATATTAGCGTGTACACTGTAATAGTGTACACTCATTGACAGCTGATAAGATCTCCCCCTCTCTCCCTCTATATATATGTATGTGTGTGTGTATATATATATATGTGTATATATATATATATATATATATATATATATGTATATATATATATATATATATATATATATATATATATATATATATATATATATATATATATATATATATATATATATATATATATATATATATATATATATACGTAGGTGCAGGTGTACGTTGTGGTAAGGAGCTTGCTTCCCTACCACATGGTTCCGGGTTCAGTCCCACTACGTGGCTTCTACTATAGCCTCGGGACGACCAAAGCCTTGTGAGTGGATTTGGTAGACGGAAACTGAAAGAAGCCCGTCGTATATACCGTAAATCCTCGAGTATAGCCCTCCCTTGAGTATAATACGCAGGGGATTTTTAGGGGGCTGTACCTCTGAAAAACCTAGACCTTGTGTATATTACGCACCCCTTCTCTAACTTGAGTCAAGGAGATCTATATAACGTCCTTGGTTTGTAAACGTATATACGGTAACGTCCTTTATTATCATTGTATATATCATATAATGCAAGCGTGTAGCTTTCTTGCGCACTTTGTTTGCAGAAAATAAAGAAATAACAGTAATAACGTCAGTGAAAAATAAATATTAAGTAAATTGCCTTTACATATTCATCACTTAGAAAATTTTGCTTAGAAAATATTTTTCATTTTTAACCTTGTATATAGTACGCACTAGAAATTTTGACCTTTAAATTTTGGGAAAAAAGTGCGGATTATACTCGAGGATTAACGGTATATATGTATGTGTGTTCATGTGTGTGTGTCTGTGCCCCTACCACCACCATCGCTTGACAACCGATGTTGGTGTGTGAATGTCACGTAAGGCTGGAAAACACTATACGGACATAGACTGTGTGTCGATAGCCAGCTGGAAACGATGTTTTAGTGGGGCTTAAACAACAGTAACATCATCCTTTATGGGACCGACACATTCTGTTGGCAAATAAACCCCACCCGTGGCACTCCGTCGGTTACGACGACGAGAGTTCCAGTTGATTCGATCAACGGAACAGCCTGCTCGTGAAATTAACGTGCAAGTGGCTGAGCACTCCACAGACACGTGTACCCTTAACGTAGTTCTCGGGGAGATTCAGCGTGACACAGAGTGTGACAAGGCAGGCCCTTTGAAATACAGGCGCAACAGAAACAGGAAGAAAGAGTGAGAGAAAGTTGTGGTGAAAGAGTACAGCAGGGTTCGCCACAACCCCCTGCCAGAACCCCTTGGAACTGTTTTTAGGTGTTTTCGCTCAATAAATACTCACAACGCCCGGTCTGGGAATCGAAACCGCGATCCTACGACCGAAAGTCCGCTGCCCTAACCACGGGGCCATTGCGCTCCACGAACTTTACTATTCGGTACTGTTACTGTATATTTCTCGCTGAAAGATTTAAAACGAGTTGTTTCTCTCTTTCTATCTCCCTCTCTCTCTCTCTCTCTCTCTCTCTATATATATATATATATATATATATATATATGTTGTGGCTTAAATGCAGGCATAGCGTGGATTCGATCCTCAATCGCCAAATTTCACTTAACAGTTCAACAACACTTTTCTCACGATAAAACAATAGTTTTTCTGTGAGTGACAGCAGTTATACATTTGCC
This sequence comes from Octopus bimaculoides, assembly GCF_046866305.1. NCBI lineage: Eukaryota > Metazoa > Mollusca > Cephalopoda > Octopoda > Octopodidae > Octopus > Octopus bimaculoides. The sequence continues at coordinate 196,496,499 of NC_142928.1, forward strand.
AGATGCCTTCGCTAAGCAGAATAATGTCTTTGCCACTTGACGATCCTAACCTCTTCTGAGCCACCACAAGTCAGAATAGAGACAACAGACCGCCAACGAAATCTATTGTTCTCAACAACATGTCGATCCTCCTGGCTGGTTTTGGATAGTTATAAAAAAAAAAAAGAACTCCACAAGCCAAAGTCAGTTAGTAAGAACCGAGTTTGGCTGACCGGCTGAACAAAACGCCATTTCTGAAGGAAAAGCACAAAGGGACAACTATGGTAACTCACCAACGAAAAAATTGTTTCGTCCCACCACTCTCACTTTCACTAACTCACTTTCTTTTCTCTGTAACATTACCATATCTCTCTCTATATATACTATTATGAGATCGTGTACACACATATACAGGCCGAAATTAACTTTCTTTACCTTACATGCTTTACGAACTGTGTTATAACTATTACACTAGCCCACCCGTCGTGGTATGGCATATATTAAAGTAACGGTAAATAAATACTTCTTTACAACTTGGGTCTCTGTTCTTCTTTCATCTACAAATGGCAACCAACACCTTAACCAACCGATAACAACAACCGTTACAATTGGTGACCCTCGACTGCAACGAAAAACTAACCGTTACATTGGTGACCCAGAACTACAACGAATACTATTTCCGTTACATTTGGTGACTCTGACGTGATTTGAACTTGTGTTAAGTAAAACATTACTTTCAAATTTAGTCCAAGTGTTCAACTGGTATTTATTTTATCGATCCCGAAAGGATGAAAGGCAAAGTCGACCTCGGAGGACGGTTTATTATGATAAGAAAAACAGGTTTTCTTTTCAGACCCCAAATACCATTTTCTCTTTTATTCGAGCTGCCATTTCTTATTAGGTTGTTCAGCCAAAATATATTGGTTCATTTAGTGAAATCTTCAACTGTATTGACAGCAAACCATTGTCGTCTGCTTGATGCGATTCTTCACCATTCTATACTTTGACATAGAAAACTCCATTTTATTCTACTCAATAATCTGTTTCTGTTTTGGGCCAACTTTTGACATTTTGTTGTTGTTTAAAAGGAAGAATTGTAACAAAAGACTTCGCTTGTGGAATGTAGGGAGCACAGTTCCAGTATTATGTATCATCATCATCATCATCATCATCAGTGCTATCATCCTCATCGTCGTCGTCATCGTCATCACCATCATCGTCATCGTCGTCGTCGTCATCATCATAATCATCATCGTCGTGGTCGTGGTCGTCTTTAATGTCCACTTTTCCATGTTCGCATGGCTCATACGGTATTTGTTGAGGCAGACTCTCTACATCCGGACGCTCTTCCATTCACCAACTCTCGCCTGTTTCTGCGAACGAAATATTTTCTCATGACCAGACATGTTTTTTCTTAGAAAACTCGCAAGGAGCAGCATTCATTGCACAAAGGTGATTCTCGTTCATAGCCATCACATGAAGTCCAAGACAACGGGACACAAATGGGCTTTCCTCAGTTTCCGTCTACCGACTCCATTCACAAGGTCTTGGTCGGCTCGAGGCTATAGTAGAAGACGCATGCCTAAGGTGCCAACACAGTGGGACCGAACCCGGAACAATGTGGTTGAGAAGCAAGCTTCTTACCACACAGCCACGCCTGCGCCTATATGTTAAGAACAATACACTATTCCTTGTCTTCTAACTCTAACCATTTTGGAAATTTTCGCCAGCAGCAGTATTTTTTCTCATTACTTCTTGTGGACTATTTCTTGTAACCTGCTGTGCTGAGGAAATGGGATTCATTATCGTCTGTGTGAAATGATGCAGACGATAAGATATAAGAAGTGACATTAGACTTGAGCAAGTGACACATCTACTGAAATATCACGCACACACACATACACACACGCACGTATATGCATACACATACACACACACGCACAAACACGCACATACATGCACACACACGTGCATACACGCATGCACACACACACGCACGCACACATACATGCACACACACACACACACCTACGCGCACACCAAGCATGAAAGATTTTTATCCTATCCTATGAGTCCGCCATCTTGCCGCTTTATATAAACCATAAAAGGTGGCGGGGTGGCGGACCCATTAGCTCGTTGCACAGAAAGCCACGAGATATTTCTTCCGATTCATAATGTTCTGAGTTCAAATCACACCAAGGTCGACTTCATCTTTTATCCGTTCGGGGTCAACGAACTACCGTTCGAGTAATAGTGCCAGTGTGATTGACCTGTCCCCCTCCCCTCAAAATTGCTGGACTTGAATTCTGCAATGGTCTGCAATCTCAGTCATTTATAAGCCATGGGAATTGGGTAACAAGCCTTACGAGTCCTAGGGCTAAAGAAAAGAATGTTCTGTCTGTCTGTCAAGAGAGGGGGGCCTGAAGGCCTTGGTTGATAACGACCCTAATCTTGAATATGTCAAGACGAGTGGAGGGCTGTTGGTGTTGGTGGTGACGAAGATGATGTTGATGGTGATGATGATGATGCCGATGACAATGACGATGATGATGATGATGAGGATGATGATGATGAGGATGATGATGCCGACGACTATGATGATTACGATAGTGATGGTGATGACGACGACGATGATGATGGTGATGGTGATGGTGATGGTGATGATGACGATGAAAATTGCGATGATGATGATGATGATTTCGGGCTGATTGTTTTTATAGATTATCCAGACCAGGAAGAACGGTGCCACCTAAAAAGTTCCTAAAGGGACTGGGGGTGGTGGTGGTGGGGCAGATGAAACCCCGGTCATTGGGTTTAGGATGCTGAGTGTAGAGTATCGAATTAGCCTCCCATCACAGACTTTGTGGCAGGCGTGTTAAACAGGGTGATGGATCATGGCCACTACACAACATTAGCCGCACTTCACTCAGTTCCACTTGCAGTTTTTGGGTCGATCAAAGGTTATTGTCGAAGCCATTTGTTCAGTCTGAGTTGCGCCGTGAGATCGAAATCGCAACCACATAATTACCGCACTCACCCTTACACTCTCACACAGTCATGTCACCACCACCACCACCACCACCACCATCACCATCATCATCAATATGAAGGCAGCAAGCAAGCAGAATCGTTGGTGCTTCGGATTAAATGCTTGGATGCATTTCGTCCGTCTTTACATTTTGACTTCGCCTGTCATTCTTTCAAGGGCGATGAAATAGCTACCAGCTGAGTACCGGGCGTCGAAGTAATTGGCCAGTCCCCACTCCGCCCCCCCCCAATTTCAGGCCTTGTGTCTGTAATAGAAAGGATTATTATCAAGATGTCATTCTTCTACAAAGGAGATGATGTTATATCAAATGGTGAGGAAATAGTCAAGAATTCATGGCGTTCAGAATGTTTCCTCCGATGGGAAGTTAGCAAACTTGGGCACCAAACCGTAAATGCGTTAATCGTTAGATAACGAAGTTGACATTTTCGTTAACTAGTTAACTTTAAAGTTAACTTTGGAAATCATTACCAGACTGATTAACTTCCCAATTGAATTGAAGTTAATAGACTTTACAGTTTTGGCACTTTTTAAAGGTGTTTTGGGTGGTTTTAGAGCAAAAACTGCTTCAATAGTGAAATAGAGCGAGAGATAAAATGGTAGGTAGATCTACCTACCTGTCTATCTATCTATCTATCTATCTATCTACCTAGCGATTGGAAGTGGCATCGCATCCGACGCTTTGGCGGTGAAGTTGGCCCTCGACCAACACTTCAACGCCAAACTCGAAGGGTGTGTTGTCAGAGCTAGGATGCATGCTCTAAGGAACAAAGGTGTTGAAGCCGCGCGAGAGGCCCGGGTGGCAGAGGCGCAACAGGGCAACAGAACCACCATTCGGTCTCTGGTAGATGAACAGGGGCGCTAATTACTCGAGCCAAGTAAAATGTGTGAGGCTTTTCAACAGCATTTTGCCCGACTGTTCGGGGCGATTGACGAGCGAGAACGCAGGGTGGACTTCAGTGCCTACCTGCACAGCCTGCCACGACTCTCGACAAGAGAGGCAAGGTGCTGCGAAGGTGCCATCACGGCGGTGGAAGTGCGGGACGCGATGGCAGAAGCTCGAGGGATAAATCGCCGGGTTTGGATGGTCTACCCTACGAGCTTTACAGTTGTATGCCAGACTTGTTTGGAGACGTCTTGACAGCAGTGTACTGCAACTGGCAGCAAAATGGTAGCATCCCAGATTTTGTGAGCCGAGGAGCCGTAACGCTGCTGAAGAAAGAACCAAACAAGGGGGACGTAATAGATAACTTTAGGCCCGTCACTCTGCTCAATGCAGACTTGAAAATTTTGGCCAAGGTGTTAGCCAAGAAGTTGGCACTTGTCATCGAGAAACTGGTCGACAAGGCGCAAACATGTGCCGTGCCGGAGCATCCATGACAACCTCCATCTGATGCGCTACATCATAAACAGAGTAGTTAAGGAACCTGGCATGGGTGGGGCCCTGATAAATTTGGATCAATCCAAAGCCTTCGATAGGGTAGACCATCGATACTTGGAGGCTGTCCTCATAGCGGACGGTTATTGAAAAGACCGTTAGTTGAAAGGACCAAAGAAAGAAAACCATCAACGTAATTGTATATTTATAGATATGACCTTAGTTTTTGTTCCGTTCTCAACCAAAACCGTCCGATGAATGGGAACATGAAACTCTGAGTAACAGTTTTTGTGGTGTCTTTGCAGCTTTTTCAGTAAAGTATATTACTCTATCTCCCGTATTCGAGTACTATATTTTCCCACTTTGTTTCACATTTATGTGCTCACTCTGGTCTATCTATCTGTCTATGTATCTATCTTTTGTGTATAAATATTGCTTATTGTCTAATTATAACAATAATGTATTATTTTCTGTAAGTGCGTACGTTTGTGTGTGTATGTATGTGTGTGTGTGTGTCTGTGTTTATGTATTCAAGTGAACATGTTTATTGCGTGTGTGCTGATAAGTTAAACGCGCGCGCGCGCGCACACGATAATGCTTGCTTGTAATATAATCCGTCAATACAACAGATGCATGCCGTGGGCAGCTGGAATAATTTTGCAGACTCTTCTACATCCTGTTGCTCTCCCACTCAAACCGAACCTGTGTTTGAGACGTCATTGCAGACGAATGCCACCTCAAGGCCTACTGCTTGGATTGGACGGCAGAAAGAGATAGAAAACGGGAATTGCTGTCTCTCAGACATCTACAACCCTCGGTCTCACGACACCAGTTCCTCGGTTTCAATGTCGTTCAAGTGGCCGAGATCATAGCATTCCCATTTCACGAGACACAGGTTCGTTGCAGGATTCAAGGCCAGTAATGTTTGGCGGGAGGGGGTAAGCCGATTACAGCGCCCCCCCCCCCCCCCCCCAGTACATGACCCGAAAGTATAAAGGTGAAGTTGATCTCGATAGGATTTGAACTCAGAACACAAGGAGCCGGAAGAAATACCGTTAAGCATTTTGTCCGGCATGATGACGATCCTACCGGCTCACTCCCTTCACTGCAGAGCAGTGGTTCCCAACCCTTTTTTTTTTACTATGGCCTTTGAGATGATGGGGGAAAAAGAGGGCGGGGCTCTTTAAAAGATTCCTTTTTTTTTCACTTTCACCTTTCCTCACCACCGCTCCCCGTCGTATATATGTATGTATTTGTGTGTGTGTGTTTGTGTGTCTTTGTCACCCCACCATTGCTTGACAACCGATGTTGGTGTGTTTATGTCCCTGTAACCTAGCGGTTCGGCAAAAGAGACCAATAGAATAAGTACTGGGCTTACAAAGAATAAGTCCTGGGGTTGATTTGTTTGACTAAAGGTGGTGCTCCAGCATGGCCGCAATCAAATGATTGAAACAAGTAAAAGAATAAAAGAATAGTGTTTTTTAAAAGAGTAAGTAAAAAAGAATTCATTTTAAAAGCATTCTTTTCCATTGGTAAAATATGTTTTTTCTTACACACACATATTAATATGCCCCCCCCCCCCCCCGGCAAGTTCAAGAAAGAGTAAATGAGAAAAATACTTGTCAACTTGATCAAAGCATTTGGTAAAGTGAATCGTGAGGCCCTCTGGAAAATTTTATCAAAAATTGGTCTTTCTGTCATAGAACAGAATCTTTGCAAGAAAGAATGCTGGCAGCAAAGATATCGAGCAGTCTTCAGAGGCATCTTCTGTTGCCACTGGAACCAAACAAGGCTGTATTTTAGTTCCTGTGGTTTTTTACATATTCTTTTCAATGAAGCCTCAAGATGGAAGTTCAGTAAACTTTAGGAGTAATTTTGATGACGAAATCAATGTTAGAATATCTGGGGCTGCAAATGCTTTCGGAAGAGTTGTCCATTGTCTGTGGGATGAACCCGACGTCAGTCTGAAAACTAAAATAAGCGAATACAAATCTTTCATTCTGAGCACACTTTTGTATGGGGCAGAAACATGGACTCACTACTACAGACATATAAAGTGAGCTCTCATGGCTTTTGATCTTAAATTATTGGAAATATTATCATGTACATTGTTTTGTCTTGGTATGAAAAGATGGGCTACAGCAAATATTCTGCTTAATACCACAGATTTGCTTGTCACTTGCTTGACGTTAAATGATGATGATGATGATGAAATTCAATGTTTCTAATTGAAATAGAAAGCCTGAAATTTAAGGAGAGTGTGAGCTGACAGCAATTGGAGCAGTTTGCTGGTCCCTTTATTTTATCAACATTGAAAGGAAGAAAGGCAAAGTTGGTCTTGGTGGGATTTCAACTGAGAGCCAGAAGGAATACCACAAGGTATTTTGTCTGAGACCCTAGCGATTCTGTCATCCACCAACCAATGCCATGGCAAGTTTTCTCAGGGATGCTTCCTGCATGAAAAACATACAGTTAAGTGTTACAATCGCCAATGGCATATTTTGGATAATCTTTCTTCCCATTATACAATTTTGAGAGAGTCTTAGCACTTAACTATAGATTCTTTACGCAGAAATCTCTTCAATCTGGAGAAAAGGTGTAGGTAGAAGCTCCATAAGATGTACCCAGTGCAAGCTGGGTACACATAAGAGGTGCAGCAGTATCAGAGGAAGGTTAACAGAGAACATAGTCTTTGTGTGTGGCAGATGTACAGGTACAATAAACACTAGAAATATACAGAAAATAGACATCAGCAAATGTCAGTGGGGATACTTAGAAATAATTGATAGCTTCTGTTATCTGGGTGACCAAGTCAGCAGTTCTGAGAGTATAGCTGTTAGAATAAGAATAAGCTGGGCTAAGCTCAGTGAACTTCCACCTTTGTTGGTAACAAAGGGCCTCTCTCTCAGAGAGAAGGGCAGATTGTATGATGCCTGTGTGCAAACTGCTATGCTACATGGCAATGAAACATGGGCTGTGGCTGCAGAAGACATGTGAAGGATTGAAAGAAATGAAGCTAGTATGCTTCACTGGATGTGCAATGTCAGTGTGCATGTACGACAGAGTGTAAGATCTTGAGAGAAAAACTGGGCGTAAGAGGCATCAGATGTGGTGTACAAGAGAGAAAACTGCACTGGTATGGTCATGTGATGCATATGGATGAGGACAAATGTGTAAACAAGTGCCGGTTTCTAACTATGGAGGGAACCTGTGGTAGAGGTAGACCCAGGAAGACATGGCACGAGGTGGTGAAGCATGATCTTTGGATGTTGAGTTCCACAGAGGCGATGACAAGTGATTGAAACCTTTGGCGATTTGCTGTGCTTGATAAGACTCATCAAGCCAAGTGAAATCATAATCATGGACAGTGTTGGTGACATGTAAAAGGCAACCTCTACACTCTTGGAGTGGTTGGCATTAGGAAGGGCATCCAGCCATAGAAACCAAACCAAATAAGATTGGAGCCTGGTGCAGCTCTCCAGCTTACCAGTTCCAATCAAACTGCATGGAAAATGGACACTAAATGATGATGATGATAAATGTCAATCTTTTATTATGAGAAGTCTACAACTGTTTAGTCCTAGACCAGCCCTGATCCAGCAGTCCTATGTCCAAGCTGCAAGTAGCCCGTCTTGTTTTGCCCAAACTCAATGTAGATCCAAGATTATCGAAAACGTCATCATTTTTTAAAATGAATGAAGGCTGCTGTTTTTTGCAAGTCGAACGTCAAGCAAAGCTGCTCTCTCTCGTCGGCACACACACTCTTTTATTTGTTTCAGTCATTTGACCGCGGCCATGCTGGAGCACTGCCTTTAGTCAAGCAAATCTACCCCAGGACTTATTCTTTGTAAGCCTAGTACTTATTCTATCAGTCTTTGTTGCCGGACCGCTAATGTTATTGGGGACGTAAACACACCAACACAGGTTGTCAAGCAATGATGGGGAACACAAACATACACACACACATATATATATATATATATATATATATATATATCACGGGCTTCTTTCAGTTTCCGTCTATCAAATCCACTCACAAGGCTATTGTAGAAGACACTTGCCCAAGGTGCCACGAAGTGGGACTGAACCAGAAACCGTGTGGTTGGGAAGTAAGCTTCTAACCATACAACCACGTATGTATATGATACATATTACATACAGCGTATTATATAGTAGCTGCAAATAGCATGTCCAGTTGTAAATCTATCGAACCTAAGATTCAACTATGAGCGTCCTTGCATTTTAGAACTTCCTCAGTTGGTCAAGGGAGCTAACTTATAAGTTACCTCCCTTTACTAAGACTATATAAACCTGCTGAAACCAAATCTAATTTCTCTGAGACGCTTCTTAGTAAAAAATGGAACAGCAAATACAAGTGGGGAAACCTGGAGTTCATCTTTATTTACGGGGTAAAAGAAAACAGTCTGACAAGGAACCGAAATTGGAATTTTGATGCAATTTGTGGAGAAAATAAGACTTTCTTCCATTAAAACATCTGATTCCATTTTTATGGTGAGAAATGGATGTTGTGAATGACTGGATGTTGTGAATGATTGTTAAAACGAACCCCACAACATAAATGAAAGATTATCCTGGCCTATGAAGAATTCTGAGAATTAAAGGTTCTTGAACCAAAGTCCTGGCCCTGTTGTCAGCATCAACGTGAAAGTAGAAGATTCTTTAAATTTTTATATTTCAAGATTCTGGAGTAAAACAAATGGACGTTGTGACAGTCCTGTTGTTTGCAAAGATAATATCACATCAAAGAAATTTATAGATTTGGGAACGAAAGTAAGATTTTGTGTCTCAATTCAGAAAACTGACCAAAGTTGGGTGTCTTTTGATTTGTAATCAAGATGGCACATAAAGGGCACCGATTGCACTTTTGGAGTGGTTGGTGTTAGGAAGGGCATCCAGCCATAGAAACCATTCCAAATCAGACTGGAACCTGGTGTAGCTCTCTGGTTTACCAGTTGCAGTCAAACCGTCCAACACATGTCAGCATGGAAAATGGATCCTAGATGATGATGATGTAAGGAATCTTTCTTTAATATGCTGTAGTCTTGGAGATTAAACAGAAGCAGCCACTAATTAGTAGTCTCTTTCTAATTTTGGCACAAGGCCAGCAATTTGAAGGAAGGAGCTTATTTGATTCCAGGATTGTGAAGAAAGAAAACGAAAACAAAGAAAATACAATCCCCTAAAATTAGAAACAGGTAGAATATTTAGCATGCGAACAGTAAAGGTTGTGCCCCTAATAATTGATGCGTTGGGAAGAGTTAGCCAAAATATAAAGAAATGGCTGAAGGAGATTGGAATGGAATGCCCAGTAAAGCTCCTTCGGAAGTTTGTCTCTTAGGGAAGACAGCAAGGATCATCAGGAGGGTTCTAAGCACTTGAAAGACTGCTGGAAACTTGTGGATATCTAACGTTATAGGTAGTAATCGGCCATTCCTGCCAGGAACAACACCAAACCTGAGCCAAACCAAAATAATAATAATAATAATATCCAAATCTAATTGACAAACATTTGTTTGAAAAAGCAAAAATATATGAAAAATTTCAGCTGATTGAAATAATGAAAGGAGAAGATCACATTGATGTTAAATGTTTTACTGACCCTGAAAGACTGAAAAGCAAATTCAGACCTGATAGGAATTGAACTCACAGCATAGAAGAATGAAATTAAATCGTTGTAGTTCGATGGTAGACTATTTCTTGTTGTATCTTCTCATCACCATTATCTTTGCTGAATAACAACAAATACATAACAAAAATATAAATACATATAAATGTTATATGTATATTATTTTATAATAGTTGTGTCTGAATGAAGATACATGGCCAAGTGGTTCGGGTGGGACTGTCCTTGCACAAGGCATTTCATTTCAGTTTATTGAGTCCACTCAACTGACCACTGATGTGACCTTCTCTCTCTCCTTAATGGTTGCTCTGGTCCAACAAAGTCAGAACTTCACAATAACATTACTAAATGATCTCTACATATTTAAAGGTGACTATATATGTAACAATGTGTGTGTGTGTGCGTATATATATATATATATATATATATATATATATATATATAATGATATGTAAATGTAAGATCCAAGGATCAAGGTGTAGGAAGTAAGTAAGCTTCAAGCAAGTCCGTAGAAGATATCAAAAAACAACTTCCAGGAACAATCGTGGTTTATTGGTGCAGAAGTTCAATCAGCTGAAAAAAGTTTTTTTTATAGTTCATGGATAGCATCTGGGGTTGCTATGAATGCAACTGAGGGAAGGGAGCAGGTAAAATCCAGACTACATATGTTTCCTGGATAGCAGAATCTCAGAAGTAGTAATTACTCAACAAGGGGTACTCCACTGGCTATTCATATATATATATATATATATATATATATATATATATATATATATATTATAAACACACACAAATATCATATGAAGACATGAATATTTATTGAAATTGATATGTATTGTATTGATACATGGATGTATAATGTGTGAACACACACATAACCAAATATGTGAATATAAAAATTAACAATCTAGGCATAAAGTGTGAATACATACATATATATATATATATATATATATATCTATATATATATATATATATATATATATATATACAATATAGACAGATATATACATATATAGATCTACACACACACACACACATGGCTTAGAGCTAGGAGAAAGAGCAGCCCCTGAGACGTTTGTTTCTGTGTGTGAGTGCAGTGCAAGAAGGACAGCAAAGATTTGCTGTATTTACAATGGAGTAGACCCTGCAAAAGGTAGTAAATGGCCAGTGGGTGATGTGGCTGAGTATACTGTTGTTGGAGTGGTACAGGGCATCTAACACAAGCACCTGTCAATAGAATTTCCCTGAGAGGGCTTGAGTTGAGAAGACACTTCCCTGAGATACCTCACAGCAGGATTGAACCCAGAAGCATATAATTGCAAAGTGAAGTTGTTAACCACTTGCTTAAGTGAAACAAACACTTTGCATAAATATAAACAAACAAAACAATCTTGATCCATGAGAAAATATTTCAGGTAAATTTGGCCCTTTTTTTGGCAATTTCTGATTCTGTACCAAACTGAAAGAAATGTGGGGCCAATTCACAGAGCCACCCTGGTCGGATGGTTGTGATGTCTCGCATGTAGTCCTTGTTCGTTTGTATGACTTCATTAAACACCACCCACTGAGGTGGTGTGTCTGTGTAAAGGACGGACGTTGGGTGAATGTATAAACAATGGTTGTTTCGAATTGTCCGATAAGTGCCATCATAATGTAAACGAGCAGCATTTGCAAAGAAAGCTGCTGCTATGCATCGCTGCAACAATTCCGTGTTATCACCACATGACACTAACTGAACTTTGAACTTTTTTAGCATTTGTTTCAGTTGGTTGCGAATGTTGCAAGCCCGATTCAGTCCCTTCAAGTTTAAATAATTCTCTGCACACCATTGGCTGCTTTTATTGTGTTCAAGGAAAGCATTATAAACATTGACCATAGTAATATGGTCCCCTTCGTGGACGCTAAATTTCGTTTTAGCTCGTTCGGCAGCTTTCTTTTCGTTACTTGGAGACACAAAAACATTTTCAATCTGCATCAGAGATGCAATGGTTAATGCTTCTTCTGTGCATTCAAAGTCAGCAGCTGTTAAAAGCATTTTCGCAAACATTGGTGAGAGAGGAAATTCCGCCATGTTCATACCGAGTGGTGTTGTTAAGTCTCCATCTTCATCCAATGCTGAAAGTGCGTAGAGCAGTTCAAAGCTGTGCAACATATTCATTGCAGGTGGAGCAGAGAGAAAATTGAACCGAAGTACATTTTTCACACCCAGGGCCTTTAACTGTAATATCACAGGGGAAAGCTCACTGCGTTGGATTTCTGGAACTGTTGCTGCTGACAGCTTATTGTACTCTGATTCTGGATAGAGTCGGAATGTTTTTCCATGGCGGACACGGCCAGCACGGCCAGCTCTTTGGTCTGCAGATGCTTGAGATATTGGTACAGTGATTAAACTTTCAACACCAGTTTCTGCGTTATAAGCACGCAGTTTGACAAAACCACAATCCACAACAAAAACAATGCCATGAATTGTGACAGAAGTCTCAGCAATATTTGTAGCAACCACAATTTTGCGTGTGGTTTTTGCTGTTCTGTCAAACACCTTTAGCTGTTCTGATGCTGGTAGGCTTCCATACATTCGTAATACTTTCATTTTCATCTTGACATCTTGGCCCATTCTTCTAGCTTCTTGTATCAATTGATGAACAACAGTTTCAACTTCATCTTGACCTGTGAGGAAAGCCAAAATGTCCCCAGGGACTTCATTATGGTGAATCTTTAGGATTGTCTCCACAGTTGCCTGGACGTAATTTGGCAGAGGGTCAATGGCATAATGGATGTCCACAGGGTAACCTCGTCCTTCAATACTAAGAATTGTTGCAGTGTCCAACTTGGGATTATCTGTTAAATTGGTATTGAAGAAGTTTTTAACTTCGGCAGCATCGAGTGTCGCAGAAGCAATGATGACACGAAGATCTTTGCGTCGAGCTAAAATCTTCTTCAGCAGCCCAATTAGGATATCTGTGTGTTGAGTGCGTTCATGAGCTTCGTCTACCATAATCACACTGTACTTTGTGAGCAGAGGGTCAGAGAAAATCTCTCGAATCAGCATTCCGTCAGTAAGAAAGATGATACTTGTCGTCTCAGCATCATAACACTGGTCAAACCTAACATGAAAACCAATCTGGAATTGTAGAAAAAAATTTCTTGTTAATAAAATTAGAAGACAAACTACAGGTTACTTGTAATTGAATTCAATTATAATAATCAGGACATTTTAATTAGTATTTTGAGATACATTAACTTAATTAGTTCATTAACACACTTAAATATTAAATAGGCTTTATTCTTTAATGAATTCCGATCAAAAGACTGTGGCCATGCTGGAGCACTGTTTAGTTGACCATATTGACCCCAGTGCTTATTTCAGTCTCTGTTTGTCAAACAGTTAAGTCAGAAGACATATAAAGTGACACCATATAAATAAGGGCACACGGACATGTACAGCCATTCACATTCATGGCAGGCCTGGTCCTGTGTCCATGGAATTCCAGACATGCACCTGGTATTGTTTAAACCATGTCTACACAAAAAAGATGAAGACATTTGTCCAGAACCATATTAAGGGTGTGAAGCAAGTTTCCTTCCCACACAGTCATGCCTGTGTCTCAAAATGATATCCTTATTACTTATAAAGAAGTGCTTCATTATTTTGGTTCATATTTAAACATTTTCACTAACAAGGTCCTATATCAGTTTGGTGTTCTTAGATCCAAGGAAAGACACAAATTACTGAAAGAGGAGAATCTACAGTCCCTTGTTGAAGTGTGTGTGTGTGTAGTATTTCTCTACTCATTACCAGCCACAAAGCCTGGCATATGCACTCACCCTGTACTTCTTATGGTAATTCTTTTTTACTCTCCTCACTTGTCCTACTGGGATGGTCAGGAGGACAACTATCTATTACAATAGAAGGATCTTTACTTGGTGATCCCACTGGTGCTGGTACCATGTAAAAAGCACCCAGTTACACTGTGTAAAGTGGTTGGCTTTAGGAAGGGCATCCAACCATAGAAACCATGCCACAAGAAACAATTGGATCTTGGTGCAGTTCCCCAGCCTTGCCAGCTCCTATCAAACCATCCAACCTATGGAAAACAAATCATCATCATCATCATCATCGTTTAACGTCCGCTTTCCAAGCTAGCATGGGTTGGACGATTTGACTGAGGACTGGTGAAACCGGATGGCAACACCAGGCTCCAGTCTGATTTGGCAGAGTTTCTACCAAAAATGATGATGATAATGCTTCCCTCTATACAATGTAAAGTGCAACTAGGGAAATCAAACAACATTTATTTCAGCTATCATCATCATCATCATTATTATTATTATTATTATTTAGAGATTCAAACGGTGTTATTTCTTTACCACACAACTATTTACATTTTCAATGCTCTCAACATTAAATATGTTAACTATTGTTTTTGATGTGGCTGGCGTCTCTGAGTTATCGAGTTTGACCTGCTAGACATAACAGCTACCACACTCTGCTTGATTAGATATTTAGACATGAGTTGTTTAATTAAATATTTAGTATAGTCTTTCTCACCAGGTTACAACAAATGAGTTCAGTTTAGTTTCTAATTAAATCTACGGAAAGTCATCAAGATGAAATAGTTGTGAGGATGAGCAAGAGTGTTACCAATTGATAGGTCTTGGGATCAAATCTGCTGGAGGTATTTTGTGGCTGTTTAGCCCAAGGTCAGGCCTTACTGAGAAGATCCCAGATCAAAGTTGCTCTATTCATAACCATTCTACCATTTACCTACATAACTACTTTTCCCCCTATCTCTGGGCAACAGTCAGAAGATGTTCCTTAGAGATAAACTGAAAGGAGATACATTCACGATGAAAATATAAATTCTCGATTATTTGTCATAATTAAATCAACGGACATTAAGGTTAGAAATACAAAATATTATCAATTGGTAAGGACAAGAATAATGGTTTAAACAACACCTTTATGGAACTAAACTACTACTACTACTACTACTACAACCACTCACTCAGAGACATACTGTGTCTTCTCTGTGCCTCTTCTACCACTACAACAGCATCTGCTTTTCTAAACTATTTAATTACAAACCATTACCCGAATATAATATCATAATATTGTAATGGTTCATATATCCGTATATTACACCTGTCTCTCCTCACTCTTACTGTATTTTACCTCCAATTAATTGCACTTATAGCCCAAACACCGTCTTTCCTTCCTTTTGGAGAATTAACAAAGTTCTCTACCCCAAAGAATAAAATATGAACAGGATTGTAAATAAACGCAACAGTTTGTTAAAGCTGGGCTTTTAATGGCCACAGATTGTTTAACATGAAAGGAATTCGAGATAAATCTTATCCGTTGAATCTGAATCACAGAAGCCAAAGTCAGCGGACCACATCCAGAGCAATGGTGACCAATGGTGGTTTGACCATTACCATCTATGAACGACCCATGGGCTTTGCAAAAACGGCATAATTTGAGGGAATTTTGGTTACTATTTCTAGCTGGTCAAATGACCCTCCACGGATTCCTTAATTCATTCGCTAAACTCCAATTTTTCCCAAAGGTAGCAACTCAATATTACGATATACCTGTATGGCACCTAGTTACAGTTTAGTAGAGTAAGCTGGAGTTTCACTCATTACATTGCTAGAGGTGGCACCTTTGTTTGACCAGCAGTCTGGGTTAGCTACTTTATTCATTCTAAATTTATAACTCTGAACTCACTACCGTCTGATTAACTGTATAATTCTTAATTAGAAGTCGTGTGGTAATTCATGATTATAAAATAGGAAACTATATTTCTATTTTAAATGAAGTGAAACAGTTTCAACAGGGAATCGAAAAGGGCATCGACTCTACACAAACCACGTTTTATTATTTACGCAAAAATAAATAAAACAAACTATTATTTAGGCAGAGGTTAATTATTGTCGGAGAGAGTGCAATTAATTGCCCCAAAGTTTTCGTTATATCTGACAGGCATTTATTTTACTGAACTAAGGGAATTGAAAGGTAACAATGATGACCCTGGCTGGACTTGAACTCAGAACATAATGGGACATAACTAGAAAACTGCCTTCAAATGACTGTCAACGAGACTAAATATTTTAAATAACTTAATACAACATCGTGTTGTTACCTTCGTCACTAAATATTCAGCAACAACAACAATAACATCAACATCAAACTGACCTCATCACCGAGCATTGTTCCTCGTTCTTCTGAGACTCTTTTGGCCAAAGTAACAGCGGCCACACGCCTTGGTTGGCAAACAGCGATTTTGTAACGTTGTCCAGTCCAACCAGCCTCAAGCAGATACTGTGGTACCTGGGTACTTTTACCACAACCGGTATGACCGACAATAACAACAACAGGATACGTTTCCACCAAATAAAGAATGTGAGTTCGTAAAGCGAAAACGGGCAGCTTTTGCCGCTGTTGTTGAATTGTCATCGATAAATAAGGATTATAGACAGCATATTGCTCTCCACTTTCATAGACTCGTTCCTCTTGGAGGATAGATCTCGGATCTTCATCTCCAGGGCGCCAAAACTTTGGTTTGAATGTTGCCATAACTTTAGTCCGGATTCGAAATCAAAGCATGAGTTCGTGTTTCACCGGCGGTGAAAACCGGTGAATGAGGAAGGCAATCCCTTGTTATAATTGTGTAGAGACGTTACGAAATCAGGGCAACGTGTTTGTGATTGACAATTATTTAAAACTTACCCTCGTTTCTACACTTTAGATTTTAAGTTTCACACGTACGTTTTAAAGATTAATCTTAGTTTAATTCTACAAAATGAATTAAAATTTTGTTGGGAAAAATAACACCATTTACGTAAAAGAAAAAAATTACACAAGTAAACTTTAAGAAAAAGGTAGTAATTAAAATAAAGATGAGCAGTTATTTTTGTTCCCCCGGCTTTTATTCTCTAACGTGTTTTTTTTTCTAAGAAAGAAGACGTAATTTGAGGGATGTCTGGCAGTTATTTCTACCAATCTAGCAGCTTCTACACAGTTTCTTGCATAATCGAGTTGCAAAATGTGGTACAACACATTAAAGGATATATCATCTTAGATTTAAAAAAATAATAATAAGGAAAAACTATTTCACCATTCCTTGTTTTAGTACATTCCATATTTGGAATTATCGATACTGAACAGATATTTTCCTATGTGTTATGTGACACCGGGAAAAGTTTGGAACAGAGCAATAAAGATCCAAAGTGTTGAGGTTTTCTTTAATTGGAAACAAATTTTTGGAAATGTTTAAACACAAACGGAAAAATAAGAAATATTGATTCCAGTATTTTCAGTTATAAAGATTCGATTCCTTCCATAATTTATTTTGAAATTTCAATTTCGTTACTTTTTCGTCAACGAGAAACAAAGATCTCATTAACACTGATAATGCTATTATCAAGTTAATTGTTTTGTTAAATAGCAAAGTAAGAATTAAGGGAGATAATAAGTTAAATATTTTATTATCTCCCTTGGGCCGATGAATGTGAAGTTGCGAACACTGAGAACAAATTTCCAATAATATAAAAATAAAGACGATCACATTGGAAAATAACATTGTGTCTACCCGTTAACAAAAACAACAAAAAGTTCAGACTGCAGGGGGCTTGATAATTGTGTAGAAAACGAATATGACAAAAAAAAAAAAAAAATTGCGCAAACGATGGGTTTGGGGTTGGGAGGGGACTTTCGGAAAATTCACAAGATCTGATTTTTCTGCCATAACTTTCGGTAAAATGGATATATATTGATTTTTTTTTTTTGAGGGAATCCCATGTTTTTGGTTATGGAGGATCCGATTCCGAAAAATGTTTTCAAAAATCGCATTTTCAAAATTTCAATTTCAATATCGCAGTTTTGTGAGATTTGGCTGTTATTCCTAGCATGTGGATAGCCTGCTTGAAGGCCAAGGCTGTAGGATATGGGAGGGGAGAGATTGAGGTATATATATATATATATATATATATATATATATATATATATATATATATATATATATATATATATATATATATATATATATATATATATATATATACCCCCAATCCCTCCCCTCCCAATTCTATATATATATATATATCATTGAAAAATTGAAATTTTACATACAAATTTCTTCCAGAATCGTTATCTTCGTATTTTTCTACGTATTTCGCAAAAAAAAAATTCCTGGAAAAAGTGAAAAATGAAGGTGGGGAGGGGGGGGGGGAATTCAAAATGCGATTTTTGAAAATTTTTGACGGAAAAATCGGATCTTCTGAATTTTCAGAAAGTCCTCCCCTCCCGGTTCATTTGCGCAAATTTTTTTTGTCATATTCGTTTTCTATACAGTTGTTAACATCCAACAGGCTGGTATTTATTTTGTTTTTGTTAAGGGATGAAGATCTTTATATTAAACCAAATGGGTAACAAAAATGTGATAGGAGGGTCATATTTAGAACGTCTTATTATAAAGTCTGCAGGATCAGGGCCTGATCAAAGGCTAAACACGACGACGATCACCTCCACCACCAACATTGTGGGCCCCGATAAAGTTGGAAAATTGATCAAGGCTGTTCATTTTGCAATGGACGAAGAAATTTCAAAATGTCTTCCACGTAGCTTTACATCTGTTATAAAGTTTGATGTGTGGACTGTTGGCTTAGTTCCCCGTGGACGCCGCTCATGTGCTGGATGAAGTTGTAAGGGTCAAGTTACGCTTCAAGGTTCTCGCGCCGGAGTAACCAGTGAACATCGAAGATTTAACACCAAGAAGGACAGACTGTTACAGAGACAATAGTGATTCTAGCGATAGTGACGACAAGGATGAATCGCTGGTTAGTAGTTGGTATGTAGAAAAAGGTTGTCTGTCAGTAGAGATGGAAAGAGTAAGGTAGTCGTGGTGCTGACTAGAAAGGAAGAAAGGATAAAGGTGGCATCGCCTTTCTTGCAGCTGAAAGCCCCTCTTCGCATGTTGAGCGAAGTGCTGCTCTTGATCATAGCTGACACATAAGAGCCGGTGATGCTCCTTGGTCTGGCTGACCTAAGAGCCGGTGATACTTCTTGGTCTGGCTGACCTAAGAGCCGGTGATGCTCCTTGGTCTGGCTGACCTAAGAGCCGGTGATGCTCCTTGGTCTGGCTGACCTAAGAGCCGGTGATGCTCCTTGGTCTGGCTGACCTAAGAGCCGGTGATGCTCCTTGGTCTGGCTGACCTAAGAGCCGGTGATGCTCCTTGGTCTGGCTGACCTAAGAGCCGGTGATGCTCCTTGGTCTGGATGACCTAAGAGCCGGTGATGCTCCTTGGTCTGGCTGACCTAAGAGCCGTTGATGCTCCTTGGTCTGGCTGACCTAAGAGCCGGTGATGCTCCTTGGTCTGGCTGACCTAAGAGCCGGTGATGCTCCTTGGTCTGGCTGACCTAAGAGCCGGTGATGCTCCTTGGTCTGGCTGACCTAAGAGCCGGTGATGCTCCTTGGACTGGCTGACCTAAGAGCCGGTGTTGCTCCTTGGTCTGGCTGACCTAAGAGCCGGTGATGCTCCTTGGTCTGGCTGACCTAAGAGCCGGTGATGCTCCTTGGTCTGGCTGACCTAAGAGCTGGTGTTGCTCCTTGGTCATAGCCGATACATCAGAAGAGAAAGAAAATTCTCTCTGTTATATCGGTTATGGTCAGTAATGTATGTGAAACCTTAAACAAAGGACTGACATTTCCTTGACCAGTACAGGGGATGGAGTGTTTCCTCATCAATCTTCTAGTGTGGAAGATTTCCCGCTCATTTTGACAAACAACAGGACGGGGGATTTGATTTCAAATCTCAGGCAGGGTCAAGCTAGACCCTTACAAAGTGTTAAACATCCATTGAATGCAAGCGAATAAGCCCAGATCTTGAAGTGACTGGATTATGTTGTTTCCTTGGGTACAGACTGGGTACTTGTTGCTCACGAATTGGGAGAACTTCTAATGAGAACTTGAATATCGTTGGAAAACCATTTAAAGCTATTCGATATGTTTTCAATCTATGGAGAAATAGTTAGATTTGCTGTTTAAATGTCGTCTACATATACATACATATAGTAAACAATCAAAGGAATGGAGATATTTATGATTTAATCAGCTACGTACGTTTCAAATAATGCACTGCATTAATTATGCATATTTAATCAATCTCATTCTTGATCGATTAAAATGCTACAAGGAAAGAGGAATACTACACCATCTTATTCTTAACCAAGTTATATCAACACTGTTTATATTGGGGAATATCATAAAGGAGTTATTAATAAATTTGGATCAGCGCATCCTTACACTTATAGCTGACCATTTCCCCAGTCTAGGGGTTAGGTATTCTTTATACGTAGACCAATTCACGATTTGTATTTATCAGATTATGACAGATTCGTAATTTAACATGTGATGTATCTGAACAAACCAAGCAGGTGGATACAAACAGCAGCACATAGTAACTTCTACTCCTATATTTTAACACCTGATGAAGGCTGGAGGGTATATCAGCCGAAACGTTGTGTTAACAACAAACAAGATGAGGACAAATATCCGTCAAAATGTAAATAATGTAAATAATGTACATAATTCCCCATCTCTTAAATATAGAACTGTATTCTCGAGGTCTGTTATTCAAATTTCAACTTGATAGGTCAACGGGCTTCCACTCTGATCGTAGTTTGTTGATCTAAATTTCAGTTCAGTTTGCAAGTCTAATCTTCTTTAGAAAAACCGTTCGTTATTCAATTTGTTCGTTTAGTGAAACGTTCTTAAATGGATACCACATTGGACAGTGTTATAGATCCATTTACAGGCGATTTTAGGTATCAGTTTTGCACCGGATATTAGATCATTGGTTGGTTATCTAATAATTGTGTTCATCAGAAAAGACGGGTATTGAAAAATGGTGATAGCTTTTTTGTTGCTGGAGGTGAGGAAGTGTCACATCCTGTTTCAAGGTAAAAGACGAAACGATGTCGTGGGGGGAAGAAGACAAATAAACGTGGGATTTATTGAGAGTTATGTCCCTTGCCTACAGCCCCACCCTGTTCACAATCTGAGTGTGTTGTACAGCAAAAAAAAAAAGTGGTATGTTAATATGCTTGCGCGCGTGTGTCGGTGGGTGGTGGTGGATGATGGTGGGGTGGTGGTGGTTTGTGCATCTCTTTCTTCGTCTTACAAATTGACATCTTGTATTGGTTTGTTTATGTCCCAGCAATTTAGCTGTTCGCCAATAAGCACCTGACTTTTAAAATGATAGCTTGATTTGTTCGACTAAATTTTTTGGAGCAGTGCTCCAGCATGGCCACAATCTCGTGACCGAAGCAAGTAAAAGAATAAGAGTAATCTCTAATTCAAAAGAATATATATATCAATCAGTTGTCTTTCGAATAAATATCGATTATTTTCTTTAAAGGCGGCGAACTGGCAGAATTGATAGCGTGCCGGGTAAAATGCTTAATGGCATTTCGCCTGTGTTTACGTTCTGAGTTCAAATTTCGCCGAGGTTGACTTTGCCTTTCAGCCTTTCAGGGTCGATTAAACAAATACCAGTTGAACACAAAGGTCGATGCAATCGACTCAGCCCCATTTCCCTCAAGCTGTCCATGTGGCAAAAATTTGAAATAATAATAATAATAATCATTATTATTATTGAAACAAAGCTCAGGTTTGATTTTATTCCTGGTCGGATTTATGTGGGTTGCGAGTTACTACCTGTAACCTCAGGTATTCGCACGTTTTCGATAGTCTTTCGAAAGCTTAGAACTCTCCTGATAATCTTTGTTGTCCTTAAAAGACAAACTTTCTGTAGGTGCTCAACCGGGAATTCTATTTCAATTTCCTTCAGCCATTTGTCTATATCTTTGCTTACTGTTCCCAATGCACCAATTATTTTAGGCACCACCTTTACTGTTCGCATGCTCCAAATTCTTCCTATTTCAAATTTTAAGGGAATGTAATTTTTTTCGCCTTCTTTCTTTTCGATTATAACGAAGATGGTTAATAAGGAAAATGTTAAAATGATGGATATATAATTTGAGATTGAAACTGAACTGGTAAGCGACGATTTATTCTCCGCTATAAACTGCAATGATTGCTGTACAGGTATTAACATAACATAACAGGTGACAACAAAGATGTGTGAGAGAACTTCATGGTTAGGCTGGACTGTTGATGTAGACATAGTTGATGCACTGTTGGTGGTGTGTAGAGGCAGCCGTTGGTTTTTTGGTCGTGTAGTGTTCATTCAGCAATGATATAGACAGGCATCTGGTGGAGAAGATGAAAGCGGAGACTGGCTGATGTCAGGTACATCGTTACTGGAAACGAGTTGTGTGTGGTTAGTGACGAGTGCCAAAAACCTAGAACAGTCGAGAACTGCATTTCTTATAGAGAATAGTGGACTCCCGAGAGAGATGAAAGTTTTTCCGCCAAGAGAACACGTGATCCATTTTGGTGCATCTGATTAGTTGACCGTGTGATTTGGCGCAATTGTTTAGGGGACAATTTGCGCCTAAAAACTAACCAATCAGAACAATGGTTACAACCTGGTCTTTATAGCTAAGTGTTCTCTGCTACGTCCAAACAACAACTATAAATCAAATGGAGAGAGAATAATTTATTTTCTTTTATTTTGTCAATCCTTCTGCTACACGATCCTGTAATCAAACGGACATGGGTCGATCAGTAAGCAACTTTGCTTTTCCTTATCTATAATTGTTATGCTTGGTCTATTATTTTCTAATTTCTTGTCCGTTTGAAGAGGGAAGTCCACAAAATCTTCCATTTCTCTGACTCCAGGACTCTTTCAACTCGATGATCGTACCATGTATTTCCAGTTCCAAATCTCAGTATTCTCTGGTTTCCATCTGCGGTTTCCATCTGTTTCATGTCCTTCATCTCTCACCCCTTCATCACCGTTTTCTGCTGCTGCTGTTTCACTCTCCTTCTGCCTTCTGCTCATTTTTTTATTATGTTTCTCCGAATTTCTTCAATCTCTATTCCCGTAATCCAGTCGTTCCTACCGATTGCTCTAGCTTGGTCTTTCAGTCACTAGGCGGATGCTTCACCCCCCCCCCCCCATTTTCATCCCATATTCTCTTCATTCGATTCATGAAGCCTCTTTAATTTGACTCACTTCTCAGCCAGCATTCTATTACTGTTTTGTTTCCTTCTTTTCCCCCCATTTCATACTTTTTTCTTTTACTCTTTTGGCTGTGGTTTTGGTTCTGATCAATAGCTTGATGACAACCTGCTGGAGCTTGATCAGATACTCCTTGCCTGACGTGCACGACACCTTCACTGTCAACATTTCCAGTCCTGTTAGTGCAGTTGTGGTTATTATTTAATTTTCCCGTCTGTCCCTCTTTCTCGTCCATATCCAGCTGTTGTCAGTCTCGAGAGAAGATTGCCCCCACTTCTCAGTTCTAAAAATCTTTTCTTCTCTAGGCACAAGGCGCGAATTTTTTGGGGGAGGGAGCCAGTCGATTAGATAGATCTCAGTATGCAACTGGTACTTAATTTAATCGACCCAGAGAAGATGAAAGGCAAAGTCGACCTCGGCGGAATTTAAACTCAGAACGTAAAGACAGACGAAATATAGTTAAGCATTTCGCCCGGCGTGGCAACGTTTCTGCCAGCTCGTCGCTTTTCACCAGTTCTAAAAATACTAAAGACATGACGTATGTCATGTTGGCGTCCCTACACCTCCCCCAAGGAAGGAGTTAAGGGCCCCAAGACTTGACGAAACGAGACACACAATGTCTTGAGGTTATTATGAATTCAGTTTCTTGTTTCCGGAGAAACAAAAATAATTTTACACTGCTACAATTTATTTAAAAAGACATTTTAAAAATCTCCATCCACCCACTCACCATAAACCACCCCCACTCTCCATCACTTTTAGCGATGAGTGTTTCAGTTGATCTGATCAACGGAGCAGCCTGCTTTTGAAATTGTAGTACAAGTGGCTGAGTACTCCGCAGACATGCGTACTCTTAATGAAGTTCTCGGGGAGATTCAGCGAAACACAGAATGTGATAAGGCTGGCCCCTCTGAATTACAGGTACTACTCATTTTGCCAGCTGAGTGGACTGGAGCAACGTGAAATAAAGTGTCTTGCTCAAGGATACAATGCGCCGCCAGGAATCGAACTGACAATGGTGAGCACCAAACCAAGTCGTCTTCGCAGCAATTCCATATAAAACACTGGTTTATGAAGAACGTGGCGACGGAGCAGATACGTTTGTTGCGATGGTTTATAAGGAGGAGTAGGAGGAGGAGTTGTGATAATGAGCAGCAGAAATGTCTTGTGATGTTCTTGCATCTTCCGAACATCAACAGTGACCAACCTACACAGTTGGGTAATTAGCCACAGGTAAGGAGGGAAGAAACGATCCGCCTACACCTTTCTCAGCAACCAAAAACACATTATGCAACGGTTTGTAAGATGTACGTATGTACAGGACCACACACACATACACATACACACGTGCTGCACACACCACCCGAACAAACACACATCACCAGTTACGCGCAAGCGTTTGCACACGCACGCACACACACATACACACGTGCATATGCACGAAACGCACGTCACTCCACACAATGCTCATACTAGCTTACTTGTACACATACACAAACGCTCTCATACACGCAGACAGGCCCATGAGTTTGCACACACACACACACACACACACACACACACACACACACACACACACACACACACACACACACACACACACACACACACACACAGGATAACCCCACACATATGTATACATGTTCGTACGCGCACTTACACACACACCTGTACAAGAAACGCACATCACTTTACAAAATATACACACTTGGTTACTTATACACATACTCACTCACACACACCATTCTCACATACACACACGCGTTTGCGCACCCTAGATCGGCCGGGTCACCATTATTATCTCCCTTTCACTCAGCCTCTTTCTTCAGGCCATTTCATCATGTTGAACCGTAAACCCCTACACATTTTTTCCTCTCTCAGTTATTTTCGTCATCTCTATTTTTTCCTTCTCAATCCTTTCTGTCGAAGAATGTAGGCTCGAAACGTAAAAGACTTTTCCATTTTTCCCGAGCATTAAACTAATATATCTGCTTGTTGTTCCTTCACCTGTATTCGTCTTTTGTTGTCTGTAAATTTGAACTGTGTGTGTGTGTAAATCGTGTAACTGTCCACAAGCCAGGAAAAAATGCACTACTCGTATATCTGTCAATAGAGTGAGTATATTATCCGAAGAGATCACTATTATATATCGATTACGGTCGATCTTACCAATCGGTTTCTACAGGTGAGTGAACTGAAGAAACGTGAAATAAAATGTTTTGCTCACAGCCCGGACCAGGAATGGAACTCACTACCTCATGATTGTGAGCCCGGCACTCTAACCACTGAACCATATATATAATCCGCGTAACCTTCTGGTCCACAGTTTCTTCCTCACTCTTGGCAGCCAGCCTGGCTCCTTCCCTTGCTCTCACCCACGCTGTCACATCTTCCTCAATCTATCCAACACCACTATCCTCACCGGCACCCACCACCACCTCTACCACATCACCGACTCATTTACATGCACCTCCAGCAATGTCATCAACTGAATCTCCTGCTCTCTCTGTCCTTCTCTGTACATTGGCCAAATGGGTCACCGATTAGCCAACCGGTTCACTGAACATCTCCGAGACAATGACATCCCGGTCTCGCGCTTAACCGGTCTTTCGCTAAATCTGTCTGTGTTCGGACTCTCTTTGCACTGAGGCTACTCGAACT
This sequence comes from Octopus bimaculoides, assembly GCF_046866305.1. Classification (NCBI taxonomy): domain Eukaryota; kingdom Metazoa; phylum Mollusca; class Cephalopoda; order Octopoda; family Octopodidae; genus Octopus; species Octopus bimaculoides. The sequence continues at coordinate 196,522,356 of NC_142928.1, forward strand.
CCCACCTCCACCGAAAGAAGAATTAATTTTCTCTCTTCATTCTTTTTTCCCTTATGGTCTTAACTTGTCACTTCTTTTTATCTAAAACCCACCCTGCACACATTCACATACACACACCTCCCACCTTTAAATGGCCCTCCTCCTCCACCCGCTACACCCGTACACTGCCTAATTCAGTATCTTCACCACACGCAGCATTATGCACACACCTATACACACTGTTCAACTCAGTACCCACATCACATACCATTATGCACATACACAACCACCCCTTCTCACACCACCCCAACATTAGCACTTAATACCCCATCCCCTAACTCCAGTCCACCCCTGTCGCATCTCGTATCGCATCCCCTCACAACACACAATATTCACGCACACAATATACACAACACGCATAAACACATTCAACTCTAGCACATAAACACACAGACACACATACATATGTACATACTTTATACACCCTCTCACACTTCCACACATACATACATACACACACATATACACAATACACGGAACACATCACTCCACACAACGCACGCACTAGTTTACTTATATACATACACACATTCTCCCATACGCACACACAAACTCACATAATTCTAAGCTCACCCACACATACACACGCACTCACCTCCATACACACATACACACACCGGCGGCGAACTGGCAGAAACGTTAGCACGCCGGGCGAAATGCTTAGCGGTATTTCGTCTGCCGCTACGTTCTGAGTTCAAATTCCGCCGAGGTCGACTTTGCCTTTCATCCTTTCGGAGTCGATCAAATAAGTACCAGTTACGCACTGGGGTCGGTATAATCGACTTAATCCGTTTGTCTGTCCTTGTTTGTCCCCTCTGTGTGTAGCCCCTTGTGGGTAGTAAAGAAATAACACACACCATTCTCACATATACACATACGATTGCGCACCCCAGTCCAGACAGGTCACCGTTATTATCTCCCTTTCACTCAGCTTCTTTCTTTCGGTCATTTCATCATATAGACAGAGTGGTAATGTGTGTGTGTGTGTGAGTGTGTGTGTGTACATGTGTATGGGCGCGCGCGTGTGTGTTTGCAGTTAATCCGGACACATTTTTTCTGGTTCTATATTTAAAGGAGAGAGTTTTGGTTAACATTTCGTGCATAACTCTTCGTCGGAAACTGGGAAGTCGAAGGGGAAAGAAAGAAAAATCGCCAGACAATCCACGTGACCGGAAGTAGAAGGAGAAAGAGAAAATAATTTCGGGGATAGGAGAGTATGAAGATGGTCAGTATGTGTGTGGTAGGATCTGTGTGCGTGTGTGTTAGTGTTGGTGTATATGTCGCTCTGAGAGGTCAATTATAAATGAAAGGTGTGTGAATGTGTATGTGTGTGTGTGTGTGTGTGTGTGTGTGTGTGCGCGCGCGTGTGTGTTTATTTGCATGTGTGTCTAGACGGAGTGTTCAATAGTGAGTCAGCGGCAGTTTGAAAGTTTTGTGAATGGGCGGATGTGGCTGTGTATGTGTGTGTGTGTGTGTGTGTGTTGGCATGTGTGCGTAGACGGAGTGGGAATGTATGTGTGTGTGTGTGTCCACATGTGTATGGTTGCGTGTGTGTCATTCTGTCTGTCTATCCGTATCTTTCTTTCTCTTTCTCTATGTGCGTGTGAGTGTGTATGTGGAAGTGTATGTACGTGCGTGTATATGTGCGTATGTGTGTGTGCACTTTGTGTGTGTGTAGATGGTTGTGTTTGTGTGCATGTGTGAGACGGGAGTGCGTTGGTGTAGTCAGGGGTGTGGGTATTATGTGTGCGGACGTGTGTTTGTTCGCAGGTGTGTATATGGTGTGTGTGTGTGTACGTGTGTGCGTATGTGTGTACGCACGGGTGTGTGTGTGATGTGTGTGGTAGCGTGTGAGGGGTGGGATGACAAGGATGTGTATATGTTGGTGTTATTAGTCTGTATGTGTTTGTGGGTGTGCGTATGGATATGTGTGGGGGGCCTCTATGTGGGTGTGTATGTATATGTGCCTCTATGTGAGTGACCTTGCATGTGTATGAGTTTGTAGGAAGAAGTGTATGGGTGTGTGTGAAAATATGAATGGGAGTGCGTGAGTATGAAGGTGTGTGTATGTGTGAGTGTGTGTGTATGTGAAAAAAATTTAATTAGAAATACAAGTTAAAAAATAAAAACATAAGAAAAGAAAGGAATATAAAAAATATAAAAATAAATGATAAGAAATAAAAATTTTAAATGATAAAAAGTAAAAGAAAAAGATTATGTAAATAAATCAGTAAGAGAAATAAAAAAAAAAACAAATACAAAATAAAATAGAATAAAATGCTTTTTTTTAAAGGTGTGTGGGGAAATTCACTGAAAGTAGCGGGGTGGGTTGTGTTGCGTCCGAATGGAGTTTGTGTACGTAGAATGAAAGTGAAAATGTCGCGCTGTTTTAGGCGGAGTCTAGAGTTGGTGGATCCATGGTGTAGGGTAAGACGAAGACGGTGAGGTCTGAGGTGGAGTAGCCGGCCAAGCGAAAATGACGGGATACGGGGGGGGGGTTCTAACGTAGACGAAAGGGGATGCAGTTGGGGGATCGGTGTAGGGAAGGAGAGAGGGCGGTAGTGCAATCGATTTGACGAGCGTGGATAAGGACAGTTTGGACAAGGGGGGATGGGTATCCGCGATGCGTGAACAAGAGGGCCAGATATTGGGACAAGGTCTCGAAATCTTGGTCCCAGCTGCACAAGCGTTGGAGGCGGAGGAAATGGCCCGTTTGATGTGGGAGGGTTGGGAGGAGGAAAGTTTGAGGTAGAGGTGGGAGTCTGTAGGTTTAAAGAAGGTGGAGGTGGAGAGAGTGTGGGTGAGGGAATCAAGAGAGAGAGAGAGAGAGAGAGAGAGAGAAAGAGAGAAAGAGAGATATTGAGGAAGTTTACGGAAGTATCAGAGATGGAAGAGGTGAATTCGAGAGAAGGGTAGAAGTTAGAAACGAAAGAGATGGAATTGGAGAGCTGTTCGCGGGAGAGGGAGGTAGCGTCAATGCATTCATCTATATAACGACCGTATAGCTCTGGAGTCGGTCCGGAGAACTGTGAAAAGATCTGGGCCTCAACGTAACCAACAAATAAGTTGGCAAAATTGGGGCCCATTCTCGTTCCCATAGCGACGACAGGTATGTATAAGTACATATGTGTATGTATGGAACGTGGTGAGGTAGAGAGAGAGAGAGAGAGAGAGAGAGAGAGAGAGATAGAGAGTGTGTGTGTGTGTGTGTGTCTGTGTGTGTGTGTGTGTGTAAAATCACGACAATTTGAAGAGAAAGATTATAATATGTGAGAAAACAAGGTTGTGTGGGTCGACATCAGTAATGAAATGACGTATAACTGTGTCCAGTTTCTATCTCCCAAATTCAGTTTTTTGACCAAGAGTTTGCTACGTGAGGCCACGGTAGGAAGCGTTAGTTCAAGGTTGGTGTTCTTTCGGTATTGGACTACACAGTGTCGGCGTGAGGAGACGACGACGTCATTCACCCTCTTTTTCAGCCTCTCCTCTTTCTCTATGTCACCAACGCTGTATGGGTGAATGACGTCATATACCAATATCGAAGGATTACCAGTAAGTTTGTTAGCCATAAAGTAATAACAGAGAAATTTTGACATTTTTCGCGATAATTAGTTGTAAAGTTTTATTGTTTTGGCGGAAATTTCTGTCGATTTGTGTAATTTTGTGACAGGATTTGGTAAAGCAAAAAGATTACATCTTGGTAACAAGAACAGAAGACTAAATAAATAAATAAATAATAGCAAAAAACCCCACCCCAGACATGTTCAGAGCAATCCGACATTGGAGTTGTTTACTTCTGCAGTATTAGTGATAATTCTTGTGAGAATAAGGACGGATGTTGGAACACGAAAAACAGCATCTGCCACAGTAGAATCAGCAACAAGACTTCCGGATGCGATAACAACAAAACCGAAGACAATTAAAGAAACAACGACAATTGTATTCTACTACTACTACTACTACTACTACTACTACTACTACTACTACTACTACTACTACTAATAATAATAATAATAATAATAATAATAATAATAATAATAATAATAATAACAAAATATAATGATAATTATAACGAAATACAAAGGAAATCTACAACAGTACACCAAATTGCTTATCCTGTGTTTAATCTGGAAGCTCGTCCCCCAGGAGAGAGCCAGCCTGGGGTCGAAAGGTCATTCACTGGCACAAGCTCTTCTCTGAATACGAACCTGGATGGTCACTTGAAAGGGAACTGCTCCAGCTTGAGCCCTTCAAGTCCACCACTACTCCCAGTACAGAAAGAAAAATGTAAGAGGATCAAATAGACCCGAGAAGAGTATACAGAAGTAATATACGCTTATTACTATGCATTAGGCGGCTGGCCATCTGAAGAGAAACACACTGCACACTCTTATCAAATATGGAGAACAGGAAATCAAAACAGCAGACTATATTTGGAGGAAAACAAGTTAGCAAATGTTAAGAGAGATATCTTCAGAAATAAAAGATTCACAAATAGTGAAATAACCGCAATGAAGCATGAAGTGGAAAATGACTTAAATATAAGACAGAAAAGAAATGAAGAACCAGACGAAGAGAGCAACTCTCCACGATTCTGAATTAAAAGACTACCATCTGACCAGAACACGCAAACGTCTGGAGAAATAAATTGGAATGAACCTAATAAGGATAACAAAGAAAGTGGTAAAGGAACAGTATTTGAAGATTACACTGTTACCAAAGAACATGGAGAGTCTATGATAGAAGTGAAGCAAGGAACTCTTGAATAAGCTATCGGTTGTAAGACAAAACAAGATGCATGATAGAGAACCACTTCATAAATTCTCAAATGCAATCCAAAATAGAAAACAAATTAAAATTGGAAACTATGTAACAAAAGAAACTATACAAGAACTAAACCCAGATCTCACTGAATTTAATGAAATTGAATTTATGCAGCTGCTAAGACAATTGAAACCAGTTGTATGCCTCTGAGAAAAACGAAGAAATACAAACCTGAGAAGAATTCCAAACTGGAAAAGTAAAATTGAAAAAGAGATTGAAATAATGAGTTGTGAAATATCAATAATGAATGAACTAATCTGTGGAAACAATGTAAAAAACAGAAAACGAAGAAAGATGAAGAGAAAACATAGATTCTCACCAAGAGAAAAACTGCTTTCAGCAAAAGAAACACTTCAACAAAAAATTCAAGCAAAATCTCAAAGAATATGAAGATTTTAGAGAAGAAACAAATTTTACAAAGAAAATAAGCTGTTCACATCCAATGCGAAAACATTCTACAGAGAAATAAGGAAGGAGAAAATAACCATTGAAGACCTCCACTGCGATGGAAGAAGTTAGAAACTTCTGGAAAGATATCTGGAATGATGAAAAGACTTACAGTGAAAATGCAGACTGGATTACACACAGAATGATCCTACCAAAATTTACCAGAACAAGCATGGGAAGACATCAAAATATCAGACCTAATGATGGCACTCACAAAGGCTCATAAGTAGAAATCTCCTGGTAATGATAGGGTGCCAAATTTCTGGCTCGCCTCGCTCCCATGCGCATACGAAAAGTTAGTCCAGTTAATCAATGAAATTATGAGAGATCCTGCGAAAACACCCGACCGGTTAGCAAGAGGTATTACTTACCTACTCCTGAAGAATAATGGAACCAAATTTCTCTAAAACTATCCACCCGTAACATGTCTGTCTACCATGTATAAAATTTTAGCATCCATCCTCATGGAGAAAAACATTCAAATTTATGGAAGAGAATGATATTTTCCCCACTGAACAAAAAGGGTGCTAACGAGGCTCATATGGATGCAAAGACCAACTCTTAATCAATCGCACGATCCTTGAGAACTGTCATAACAAATGCAGAAATTTCGGTTCTGCATGGATTGATTATAAAAAGGCCTTTGGCAGCATACTGCATTCATGGATCGTGAAATCCCTGGATATTATCAAAATTTCTCCTGTGATTTCACACTTCCTGAAGTATGTATTCCACATTGACATGTATTCCACATGTCAATGTGGAATACAAATCTCCAATTATACCACTCCAATGGAGTACTGACCACAAAATATCAGCCGTGGAATTTTCCAAGGTGACTCACTTTCACCTTTAATTTTCTTCATAGCTCTAATACCCATTACAAATGAACTCAACAGAACAGAGAGGCGAGACAGCGATGTGCTGACTGGGTGAAATAGAGAGAAAAATGGGAAGAAGTACATGATGGAAACGGAAGGTGAGAGAGTAGAGAATGAGAGAGAGGGAGAGAGAGAGAGAGAGAGAGAGAGAGAGAGAGAGGGAGAGAGAAAGATAGAGGGAGAGAGAGAGAGAGAGAGAGAAAGAGATAGAGAGATAGATAGATAGATAGATAGAGAGAGAGAGAGAGAGAGAGAGAGGGGGGGAGCTTCAAAGAAGAAATATCGAGTTGATAAATAATTTTTTCTTACCGTATTGAACAGCGCCTGAAACAGAAAAAACGGAAGTAGCTGAAATTCAAGAGTAGAAAATAAAATTATTTGCATTTCCAATGTGAGTTTGATAAACAATGAATTGTTTATTTCTATTCACTTAGTGAGATGAAAATAAATCTAAAGATGTTATACAATTCTCATTCAAATTATTGAGGAGTTGATCTTTTTTAATTTTTAGCAAATGGATGTAAATATGGAACGAATACGATCCAATACTGATTGCAATTTACAGTCTATATATATTCATATAAAATATATGCACATAAATAAACGTAAAAATTATGTATAATACATATGTATGACTTGTTAGTGAGTTTTTTAATTGGGAAAAAGTAGGGGGGACAAAAGATGGCCTGTCCCCTGTTTCTGAAAAAGTGTGGGGTGGGGGACTTGTCCCCTGGTGCCACCCGAAAACAAGGCTCTTGGTTATAGTAATGAAAAATTTAGTTGACACAGAGGACTGGAAGCCATCCGAATATTGGAAATCATTTACCAGTATCATGAAGATTCGCACCAGGTATCAAAACACCGACATCATGTCTGCTGCTCAAAGCGCTGTGAACATAAAAGGTTGTAAGATGTGACATGACGACTATGAAGCCATTTTCTGCAGGGAGGGCCAGCAGATATTCTGATTGTGTCCATACATTGCTCCAACAAGTGCAGGACAAAGCCTTAGCCTCAATTCAGATGATTATGTGAAGCTGTTGGAGACAATGGTCAAATCCTGACTGGAGAGAGTTTCTGCTGGGAGGCCATATGTGTGGCAGTAGGATCTGCTGGTTCCTTACCAAATATCTGCAAAGAGTCAGAAGTGGTTGTTGGAGAATTTCTATAATTTCACCAGACCCTATTTCTGGCGTCCTAATTCCTTCAATTGTAATCTTATCAGGATCAGTCTCGCCTGGGGTTACATACAGCTGCAGCAGCAGCAGCAACAGCAGCAGCAGCAGCAACAGCAGCAGCAGCAGCAAAAACAACGTCAAGAACAACAAAAACAGAAACATCAATCACCATAACAACATAACAAGTATAACAACAACTATAACAACATGAACTGCAGGCTAACGAGGAAGCTTCTGCGTTGTCGCCCCGCCAGCTAGAAATAACAGCTAAATATCCCCGAATATGTATAATAAACACAGTTACCCTTACAAAATGTATGGTAGCTGTGACTACCATGAATTGTGTGGATATTAACACATCGTGTCGCTTTAAAGAAGAAGGAAAAAATCTATGAGATTGGGTGGAATGTCTCCAGTAAAAAGTTTGATAAATTGGAGTCGACCTGGGACTAAAGAATGACGACAAAAATGGTAAGAATGATCACAAAGACAACATCAATGCAGTCATCATCATCATCATCATCTACAGCAACAAGAAAGACAACAATGGCGACGGTGAGGACGACAATCAAGAACATGCGCATGTCTGTGAGCTGGAGCGTTTGTGTGACGACGACGACGACGACGACGATGCTGATGATGATGATTATAATGACGACGATGATGATGATAGTGATGGTCATGATGATGATGATAATGATGGCGATTATGATAACGATGATGATGGTTGTATCATTAACTTTCCAGCCGCCTGAAGAAGTCTGCTGGTGATTGATGAGATTCTTACTGCTCTGTGTTTGGCCATTTACTATATTTTTTGGTGTCCATTGATTCCTTTTTTCTGTCCATTTTCTTCTGATTGGAATAGTTTGAAGATTTCGAGTTTGCATCGTGCGTGACTTGTGAAGCCGCCACCGTTCCACGGGGGAAATAAAACCGTCAATTAGCAGAAACAAAGATGTGCTTACTTAATCCTCTTAACGAAATTAAAGATTAAAAATGTCCAAGTAAAATTTCTCAATAACAATAAATATAATAACGAGAGAAAATAATATTTCGTTGAAAAACAATTGAAGAACACCAACGATTCTACTATTTCACTTGATCTTATTTGGGGCAGAAAATCTAGTTGAGATCGGTGAAACATTTACATGACTGAATATATAATTAGCTATGCATTTTGTGAGTGAATCCGATGACATTTGAAAATATCGATCACATACATGTATACACACACACACACACACACACACACACACACACACACACACACACACACACACACAAACCTACGCATTCATACTAACATAAAGAGAGACATATATACAAATACACACGCATACATCCATACAAACACACACATACACACGGCTGCATCATTAAGATAAGACCGTAAGTAGAAAATCTTTGAAATTGAGAATGAAATTTCTAGAACTTTAAGTGAATAAGATTTTAATCTTATAGGAAATTCCAGTCATAAGCATAATCACTTCCAGAGAAACACGAGATGATATAATTATAATTAAAAGTAATGGGAAGGAAATTCCGACAAGAGAGAGAGAGGAAGGGTGAGAGAGAGAAAGTGAGAGAGAGGAAGGGTGAGAGAGAGAAAGTGAGAGAGAGGAAGGGTGAGAGAGAGAAAGTGAGAGAGAGAAAGAAATTGGGAGAGAGAAAGAAACTAATCAAACCCGCCCCAAATCCCAATTCCAAATGATAGAAACCTGAAGATAAACCAGAAAGGATTAATGGAAGATCTCACTCTTAGAATTATTAAACTCGAGACAGAGGCCTGTACGTCATTGACTGTTGATTTTGAGTGGAAAATTGAATCATAAACCTGTGATAAGCTACGATGTCCATCGAACCAAACATATAGCTTACCTATCACGTCATGTGGTATAAAAGTACCCGTTTATTTAGATTTGGGTGGAGGAGTGTCGAAACTGTAAATGAATCTTGGCCTATGGGGATCACAATGTTCTGAGTATTCGGGAACATTTAAAGATAGATAGATAGATAGATAGATAGATAGATAGATAGATAGATAGATAGATAGATAGATAGATGGATGGATGGATGGATAGATAGAAAAATGGATAGATAGATAGATAGAAGATAGGCTGATTAATAGGTAGGTAGACAGATAGATTGATAGGTAGATCGACTGCTCGATCTAGCTATCGATCGATCGTTCGATCGATAGATAAATAGATAGATACATACATGTATGTATGAATATGTGTATATATGAATGTATGTATGTGTGCATAAGTGTATATACTTTTTCCTTTGAGTTTTAAGTTCTTCTTAATCCATTCGAGGTCGGTCGCTAACAAAGCGACAAAACGTTTTCCTGGTGTTTGTAGATATGTGGTTGAGTTGCTGTGTTGGTGAAGCCGCTGATGCACACACCTAAGACTCTCGGGTGGGGGATCCTTGAAAATGTTTCCATTGCGCAACTAACAGATCGGATACGGAGAATCAGTATCAGTTTCTTTTGCTCTTTCTCCGCGAAACCGAGAGTTTCTAGGCTGAATAGGAACCGGAAAGCGAAGGATGAACACTCAATGCACATGTGCACACTGAACTCATAAAACGGAAGAGAAGAATAAAAACGCAATGCGCACGTTAAAGTAAAACGGAAGAAGAGAATAAAACAAAATACATGATGATCTGGCACCACTGTTACGCAGCTTTGCTGTAATTTTCTTGTTGTACAAATTTGTTGGTACATAATCTAATGCATCTATGGTGCGAGGTACAAATGAGGATTCATAGTCAGGGTGCAAGAACCGTTAGTTCTGCATTAATTCGTCATAAATATTCTCCTTTTCCTGGACGTTTGGTTGTAGATTCATGTCTGCTAGACTGCAGACCTCTACGACAGGGCAGGACTTTTGTTCCCTATCCAATAGAACAATATCGAATCTATTATGTTTGCACCGAATTGCTGTTGTTATTGAATATTCCTTGTTTTTAAAGGCGCGAATATATTCTGGTTCTGACATGCTTTGATGTATGCACCAGGGCAGCACTTCCTGTGGATAGCATCGTAAATATTATTTACAACTATGCCATGCCTCAGTGGCAGGTAGTATCTTGTAGACATTTTGGGGCAGTTACTGATAATGTGGGTGACATCTTCCACACTGGTATAGCAGAGCCGACATTTTCTATCACAACATGGAGCTTTGGTGGTATCTTTGTCCATTTTGTTTATCAGAAATTTAGTAGCTGTCTCTTGTTCTTGGATAGTGACGGCATATTCTTGTCGGTCGGATGTAATGTATCTTTCACAGGTCCAGGAGAGGCTTGGCCCTTCAGAAATCAGTGTTTAAAGAAGAATGTAGTATATGAGTGCAAAATAATGACTAGACATCGTAAATATTGATATATTGGTTCTTATACTACTAGTTGGAAATCTAGGTTTTATAATCATTCTAATTCCTTTAAATATAGAAGAAAATGTAATTCTACTAATCTTAGTAAATGCATTTGGGACTTAAAAGATAAGAATATTAAATATGATTTAAAGTGGTCCATTATTAGTTATGCTCCATCGTATAATATTGGTAATTCTACTTGTGATCTTTGCCCCGAAGAAATGTATTATATAATTACTTCTAAATTAATTTTATTGAATTTTAATGGGCACTTTACTTTAAGACTTCGCCATAAATTTAGAAAGACATTCAAATATTTCAATTATTAATTATAATATTTCTTTAATTAATTATTACATAAGTTTAATTCCTGTTAAGGTTTTTAATATAATGAGTAAATAATTAATTAAAGCGATGTAAAATATCAAAGCCTCTGTTAAGCATAACATGGAATTCTTATCTTTAATTTTAATTTTTTAGTTATCCAGCGAAGTCATCAATAATTGTATATATTATTAACTATAACAATTTTTCAATTATTATATAATAAGGTTAATTCACATAAAAGGGTTTAATAAAAATAAATAAATTGGTATTTGATTGTCTTATCTGTGATTTTTATTTTCTAGTTATCGCGTGAGGTCATCGGTGGTTGTATATGTAGTTGAATATAATAATTTTTCAGTTGTTATAAAATAAGGTTAATTCCTATAAAAGGCTTAAATAAATTAAATAAACGGTTAAGTGATTATTGCGACGTAAGGTACACAAGTTCCTGTTTAGCATTATGTTGAATTATTATCTGTAGACTTTATTCTTTAGTTATCTAATAACGTAGAATTCTTGTCTGCAGTTTTCTTAACTTGTCCAGCGTCATCAATAGCTGTATATAAATAGATTATTTTTTTTAGATTATTTTTCTATGTAGATTTTAAATTGTCAAATATAGAATTAGCAGGGTATTTTTATCTCTTATTTTTATAAACTAAGTTAGTTATTCAATAACGTCGATCTTGGTTGAATGAATGTCTAAAGTTAAATTTGATTTGGCGTTTCGTTTTGTTAGCGTTTTTTAACAGCTGAAGTTTTTTCAGATGTTCAGTTGGAATTTGGATTAACTTGATAATCTTGGGTTGACATACAGTTTCGGAGATATTAATTTTAATAATATGGGATCGATTCCATCTCAATCACAGATTTTTTAATGATCTTTTTTTAGCTAAACAGTTTGAAACTTCGAATACTGGTAGAATTTCTCACGCAGAACACGGTTTACTCTGAACATTTTTGACAAAATTTCGTATTTTAGAAGTTATTTCGTGTTAAAGTTGTTGTATTTCGGTAATTTCAGCCAATCAACGACGTGTATTCGGTTGAAGAAAGCTACTGGTGTTTGCGATAGTAATCGAAGAGGAATAACTTCCGGGTCATCTCTACTAAATGTCACCACTCTGTTCTATTTGTATGTCAAGCGAAGACGATGCCACCTTTATCCTTTCTTCCTTCCTAGTCAGCACCATGCATTCCTTACTCTTTCTCTCCTTACTGGCAGACAGCCACTTCTACGCTATCAACTAGCAACCAGCGAGCGAACTTGTCACTGCCACTACAATTACCGTATTTTCCGGTGTATAAGTCGCTATTTTTTACCTGGAAAATTTAAAGTGTGGCTTACGGCTACAGTACATTGCTGGCTGGAAGAAAACAAAGCATATTTGTTTTGTTTTACTTTCATGTTCTGATAATGTTATTTTTTTTTTTTAATCTAATAAAGACTTTTATATTGACGAAATGCGTTTGTTGTTGATTATAGTAAGATAAAATCATAACAATAACAATGCATCTCGGAGTTGTAAAATAAGGCATTTTGAAACTACATACACGTCAACAACAAAAAAAGCTAGCTGCGGACTTGTGGTGACATTTAGTAGTGATGACCCGAAAGTTGTTCCTCTTCGATTACTATCGCAAACAGTAGTAGCTTTCATCAACCGAATACGCGCCGTAACTTCTAAAATACGAAATTTGGTCAAAAACGTCGAGAGTAAACCGTGTTCTACGTGAGAAATTCTACCAGTATTCAAAGTTTCAAACTGTATCCATAATATGATCTAAACTAAAGCTATGGTTTTCTTGGTACATATATAGATATTAAATATTTTCTCACACCGTCTCTGATGAATGGATATCCATAATATCCCAGAAACAGCTGTAAGACTATTTCATTATAAATGTCCTGAAAACTCCTCACAGCCTTGGATTTGTTATCTCATTCTAACACATATATATATATATATATGTATATATATATTTATATATATACACATACATACACCCACACACAAATATATATTTATGTTTGTGCGTGTGTGTGCGTGTGTGCGTGTGTGTATGTATGTGTGTGTGTGTGTGTGTGTGTGAATAAGTAATTCTATTTATAAAATACAATGGAAGTTGGTTATTATTGGCAAACATCACAACATGAAAGTCCATATAAAAGTGTAAGAATCGGAAACACCGCGTCCATAATAGTTTGGAGAATAAAGAGCTAACGATGAAATTTCTATCGAATAAAGAAAAGAAAACAAACAAATAACAAATAAAAAAAACGCAAAAAATAAACGCGGGAAGGTGAGAGAAGAAACGTTATTGTAACGAAGTGAATTGTTTGATGGTTAGGGTTAGGGATACAGTGTGTGCCGGTAGATGGCGGTTCTGTTGAATGATCTTGTTTTCACAGTTTTCTTTTTCTTGTGTGATTAATATAGCTGTTGTTGTTGTTGTTGTTGTTGTTGTTGTTGTTGTTGTTGCTGCTGCTGCTGTTGTGGTTGTTGTTGTGGTTGTTGTTAATGGTTGACCTGTTGATCGATATCTGTATGTAATCATACGTAAATGATGAATCAATGAATTGATCAACAGGGAAATGGCTTAGTTGGAGTGACACACCAACGATGATGATGATGATGATGATGATAAAAATAAATAATAATAATGTTAATACACCAACCATAATAATGTTGTTAGCAGTACAGGAAAGGACGGATATCAATGGAAGAACAACACACACACACACACACACACACACACACACACACACACACACACACACACACACACACACACACACACACAAGGAAATAATATTTTGCAAAATTATATCAAGAGGAAGACAGTATCGGATAAAAAAACTTTTTATTCCTGTCTCTTACTTAGAGGAAAGATGGCGCCTGTTACCATTTCCAGGGTTCCTTCCAACATAGAGCTACACTAATAATTGTATGTTGACATATAAGAAACCATTATTCACACACACACACACACACACACACACACACACACACACACACACACACACACACACACACACACACACACACACACACACGCACACATTACTGGTTATGAAGTTGTTGAAGGGATCGGAATCAGTCGAAAAGTGTCAGGAATATGTTGGTAAGTCTTTAGTCACGGTAACGTCAATCTTTTGTCTTCTATCTTCTACGTGTTTCAGTGATTAAACTGTGGCCATACTGGGGCATCGCCTCGAAGACGTTTTAGTGGAATGAGTCGGCCCCAGTACATATTTTTGTTATTTTGACTACAGTACTTATTCTATCGATCTCTTTTACCGAACCGCTAAGTTACTGGGCAGTAAATACACCAACACTGTTGCCACGCGGTGGTTGGACACACACACACACACACACACACACACACACACACACACACACACACACGTAGATATATACGCCAGGCCTCTTTCAGTTTCCGTCTCCCAAATCCGTTCACAAAGCTTTGGTCGGCTTGAGGCTATAGTAGAAGACTGTTGCCCAAGGTTCCACCCAATGGGATTGAACTCGGAACCATGTGGTTGCAAAGCAAACTTGCCACACAGCCACGCTTGCGTCTATGATTAGAACCATCAGGAAAGCAGTTGATAAAATGTAAAAATGTCTGCCATAAGCACCTCTTAATTATCAAGAAAGAAGGTAACTCCTGCAAGGAGGAATGTTTGAGAGAATATATGGAAAATGTGTTGATTTTGTCGATGGATAGTGAACGCAACTCAGCTTACCATTAAACCAACTAATCGTAGCGGAAGAAAGTAAGGAACTTCTGCAGGCACTCAGCAGCAGAAGCATTCTCAACTGGCAGGGGTTGGTGCCTTGTATTCAAACTACGAGATTATCTTCACAGCATCTGTATGCCTGGGAGAAAGCCACAAGAACAAGCAGCCAAACGAGTAAAGAAATTTTCCAGGTTCTTAAGAATATCGTTCAACTCGGTAACTATCATCCCCAAATTGTATGCAAGGTATTTTGAAAGAGGCATCTTCAAGAAAAGAAAGCCATCTGCTTTTATTTCCCTCTGTGCTCAAGGCTGGAAAAGACCTGTAACATAACTCGTAACTGGCGGCAATGTTTCAAGAGGCTCCATGTTGAAGCCATTTTTCGTTCACCAGAAAGTCGTTGGGCAATGAAAGGAAGATAAAAAAAAAAAAAAGATCATCTGTTTAATTCAGTGGTTCTAAACCGCGGTCCATTTAGGATTTTGTTGTTAAGCTCTATCTGCAACGAATTGTTTATATTTCTACAACACACAGAATATTTTAACAATAAGGCGACATGCTGGCAGTAATCTTCGCGGTACTTCGTTCGTCTGTCTTTACATTCCGCCGAGGTTGACTTTGCCTTTCGGGTAGAGTAGAAAAGAATATTTTAATTTTTTTTATACAATTCCTAATAATATTTGATTATTCAAACATAGTATAATTTTTTAAACATTGAATGGCTATGGGGTTCGGCAGAGTAAAATCAGAATCAAAGGGGTTTGTAGATAGAAAATGGTTAGGAACCGCTGGTTTGATTGAAAATCAAACAAGTCCTGGGTGACGATAAAAAATGTTTCACTCAGTGGTTTGAGTCATACTTTTGTCACGTGATTAGAAACGACACAGCAGTTAAAACATAATGGCTGTCGTCTGTAACATTTTCACCATTGTTCGTCAATGAAGGAAGGAAAAGAGGAAAACTTGAAGTTGTTAATGAGTTTCAATAAGTTCTTATTCCATATAAAGGAGAGGAATTTGGTATTTCAGAACCATTCCTTCATCTGGCAGAGAGAAAAGATTTTGTTTGTTTTTTCTTTAGCAAATGTTTTCCAGTTAAAGCTTTCCCTCACCCCCTCTCTTTCGCCACCTCTCTTTCATATCCTATCTCTCACCCTCTCTCTTACCTCCTATCTCTCACCCTCTTCTCCATCTTTCAGACAAAATGACAAACTATAAACATCAAATACCTTCTCCTCTCTTCATGAAATGCCAACATATCCAAACTCACAGACTTCGTTTCGGGCGAAGAAAAGATATTGCGAAGAGGATAACCTTGAACTTAGAGTGTTGTTGGAGATTGATAAAACTCCAGACCACTAGAAGAATGTCGGTATTCCTCAAAAGATACCAATTCCTTATTTCAGTCCAATTCTAGAAGAAACCAATTCCTTATTCCAGTCCATGAACCAGGCTGTCATTTCTAACATCAAAGCTTAATATGTAGCCAAACTCCGCGCCAGTGGAACTGCGAAGCGCACAGTTCTATACAAGGAATTTTGTATTTTTTTCATAAACTAGGGAATGACATTTAAGCTGAAGGATTATATAATGTACAAGTATAAAGAAAGAATTAAAGAAAAAAAGGACTCATTATATTGAATGTTATCAATAATATCGAGTGGGAATAGGGGGTGCTGCAGGTCCACAGTGCCCGAGCCGCCACTGCACCTGTAGGCTTTTACTTTCATAGAAGAAGTTGAACTTAGTACATCTTTCCTCATTTGTCACCAGGCGTTGGGTATAGAAAAGCATAGCGATACATTGGTGAATGAATTAGTGATTGGAACGAATGTTAAGTTCATTGGCACCAATCTCGCAGCAAAGTTTCCACCGTCACGTAATTTCTTGATCATCTCTGCAGCATACGCGGCTTCGTAGCGCAGCGACGTAAATACGAGCGATAGACAGAGCATTCTGGGTAGCTGAGCTTTCTTGGCTTGTCGCTTAGGCGCTTTTTCTTTGCGGTACAAGCAGAATCTTCAACTGATCTCCGAGCTGTAATATCATAGATAAATCCGTGATAAGCGTAACATGGTTCACAATTGAGTGCACCGTATTATCCCGGATCAGGGATGAATGAATCAGCGATAAACGAGGCATGTGCTGCAGTTTAACGAAACCTCGTCACCTTTGACTGCGTTAGTTAAAGCAATAAGCTTGGTGCAATGTTGACAAGGGTTCGTTTCCAGATATAACAACTTAACAATGTCTTTGATGCGGCATGTAACAATGACCTCTGGATGTGTCCACTGAAATTGTAATAAATTAATAAACTTCAGTAATTAAGCATTAATTAAAATATAATTACAGTATAATTAGTTTCAAATTTTGGCACAAATCACCAGTACTCAACTGATACTTTATTTATCGACCCCAAAAGAATGAAAGGCAAAACTGACCTTGGCTGAACTTAAAGCGAGAACGTTAAGTCGGAAGAAATGTTGCTAAATGTTTTATCCGGCGCAGTGACGTTTCTGACTACTCGCAGTCTTAAATAATTAAACTGCATCAATGAAAGAGCAATGGATTGGTAAAGTAACAGGTTAATTACAGTAACAGATTAATTACTTTACAATATTTAATTACGTCCCTTTACCTTCTAAGTTCAAATCACACTAAGTCCAAATTCGCCTTTTAAACTTCCAGGGGTCGATAAACTAAAGTGCCAGTTAAGTACAGAGGTTGATTGGATCTACTGTATTGTCATCCATCGCCACCAAATGTGTGGTGCTGAGGTAAGAAGGAAAAAGAACAGAATCGGGGGCAAAAGGTGTTGGTTTGCGTTAATAAAATAAGGAAGTCTGAAAGTTTGGATATGTTGCTCTTCGATGGAGAGAGGAAAGGAAATTTGGTGTCAAAAGGCTGTCATTTTCTCATATATACACACACACACACACACACACACACACACACACACACACACACACACACACACACACACACACACACACACACACACACACACATATATATATATATATAACATAATATAATATAAGGATAAAATCTTTATAAGAATTTATCAAGTAGTCAGCGTGAAAAAACCTCAGTGGTTTGCCGTTAGGTTAAAAGTTTTTAGGAGGTTAGCTTTGAAAGTTGCATTCCCTCGCGATCGGTAAAAATGTGGTTATTTTGGTAGTTTTGACTTATAAAGTCAAGTGTGAGGCATTATTGTATAGTAATGCCCTTATATAAATTATATATATATATATATATGTACATATGTGTGTGAGATGAAGTGAGAAAACGAGAGAGAGACAGAGAGAGAGAGAGATAAGAAAGAGAGGGAGAGAGAGAGAGAGAGTTTTTAATGGAAAATATTAAAACGTCAGCTTCTTCTCCTTTACATGAAATAAGAACTCATTGAAACTCATCCACAACTTCGAGTTTCCTTCCTTCAATGACGAACAATGGTGGAAATGTTACAGACGACAACACCATTATGTTTTAACTGCCGTGTCATTTCTAATTACTTTCTATTTGTATAGTTATCACTTCATCTATTTGCTCACCTCGTTCTATTTGCTTAGAGAGGATCTACTGATAGCCACTTTGTGTCTACGACCAAGCAGCGTTGACATTTCACTGACAACAGAAATAGCAAACAGAACAAATTCAAAAGGTGTTGCATTACATCTTTCACAATATGTCTGTCACTATTGTCTCTCGCAAAACATCACTTTACTACACGTCTCCGGGATAGACACAAATTGAAGTTGTTTTCAAAATGTATTCGACGAAAGCTTTAGTGAGATTCTTGAAAACTCAGTAATGTGCTGCGAAGACGGGGTGGAATATACAGGGTGTTCAAAAAGTCTCTCCGCAGTGAATTTTTTTCATCCTGACTCTCCAAGATGTATTTCAAAACATGTGTAGAACAATCAACTTACGTATTGAAAATGAAGGACGACACTTTCAACACCTCTTATAAAGTTTTTTTAAAGCCTTGTAAAGTCTAATATATTCTTCTGTAGTCTTCTACAATAAATATTTATTTTGCAATAAAATACTTACTGCGGAGAGACTTTTTGAACAGCCTGTATAATGGCTGTTAAGTAGAATAAAGAATAAACCGTATCTATTAAATCAGTGAAGGAAAAGTGGATTCATGGAACCAGCAGAATGCCAGAGAAAATGTCTTGTGGCACTTAATTGTTGTCCCTTTAGATTCTGATCTCAAATTCATAGGACAACCGATTTCATCTTTCATTCCTCTGAGGTTGGTAATAGCCTTGGTACGAACATTCTTGGTTTTTCGATCCAACTTCAAACCTGGCTCCTCCTCCTTCTCCTCCTTCTCCTCCTGCTCCTGCTCCTGCTCCTGCTTCTGCCCCTCCTCCCCCTCCTCCTCCTCCTCCTCCTCCACGACACAAATCTCTCACTCCTCACTCTTTGACACTATTCAAACTTCTGAGCTTATCTAGAATCCCCTCTCACCTCCACTCACCCCTACACATCAACGACCATGATTTCGGGCAACTCTCTCTAACCTCCCCCCACCACCACCATCGTTCACCTATGTTCGGTCCCTATCAAATATGCCACCCCTCCCTGAGGGACTCCCTATCCCCGCTACCGCCCTGGTTTTCTTTGTAGTCCCCCACCTTCGGTTATTGGTGCAGAATTTGAACTCTCTCCCAGTTGCTAACCATTCCGACCCTCCTGGTATCTTTTCTCTTCTCCAAGTCTAATCTTTCTTCAGAAATTACTCCCTTCACGTTTGGCTCATTCTCACACCTCACAACCCCATCCTCTATCCCCCCTCCCCACTCTATCTCTATGCCATTACTCGAAGCGGTTTCACTCAGATCCTCCTGAAATAACCAAGTCTGTGACGGAAACCGTTCTCACGGTCATGCTTTTAACACCGTTTCTCAAACGGCAGCAGACATAAAGAACAACGGTAAGAAGCCAACGGAATTTCTACAAGATTATCTTCAGAGCGACTAAGGATGACTTTAAGGCATCACGTAGCTCCCATCCATTCCTGCCACCCGTAATTTCACTGAAACCTTCTTACCCTTATCTCAAGAGAATCGTCAGCCAGTTTGTAGACTCCTCTCACCTATCGTACTTCGACCAACTAATTGTTGTCAGCATCCGACGCGCTGAAAAAATGTCGCCGTTTTGCAGTCGTGGCTGTGTGGTAAAAAGTTTTACTTCACAACCTTATTGGTTCCGGGTTCAGTTCCTCTTCGTGGCACCTTGGCCAAGTGTCTTTATGGTAGCTTCAGTCTTGTGAGTGGATTTGGTAGACGGAAACTGAAAGAATCCCGTCGTATAAATATATATATATATATATATATATATATATATATATATGTATGTATGTATGTGTCTGTGTGTCTTTGTGTCTGTATTTGTTCTCCCTCACCCTCCACCGCTTGACAACCGGTGTCAGTGTGTTTACGTCCTCGTAACTTAGTGGTTCGGCAAAAGAGACCGATAGAATAAGTACCAGGCTTAAAAATGATAAGTTCTGGGGTTGATTTCTTCGACTAAAATTTCTTCAAGGTGGTGCCCCAGCATGGCCACAATCTGGTTGAAACAAGATAAAAAATATTTCTTCCTCCCACCTCAAGCTCAACGTCGCTCTCACCATCTGTCAATGAATCAATGCGCATGCGTCCTAATTTCAGACAGCAACCGGGTGAATACTTTCTCCCTAACCTAATCAAGGGACTGGTCTCGATGGCATCTCTTTTACCATTTTCAAAATCACAGGATTCTTCACAATTTGATCGGTTCCTTAGCAGACTTGTCAATCTCTCTCTCCACCTTCTCTCTCTCTATCCCCACCTTCTCTCTCTCTCTCCCCACCTTCTCTCTCTCTCTCTCTCTCTCTCTCTCTCTCTCTCTCCTTCCTTGGATTTTACTCCAATCTTTGGAATTACTGACAAATCCTACACACGACTAACATCTCTAATGTGCTAAAAAAAGCAGCTAACAATTGCCTCCTCCATCATTTGAACTCAATGAAAGCAAAGTGGTTTCTTTTGACACAAGCAAAACCTCCAGTCACGCCTGCCTTGCCATCCCTTAGCAAACCGCCTCCCACCACGGGAGCCATTGGTACCATTTAGGTTATATCATGTAGATCTGATGCTCTATGGCACTATAAAGATATCATGTAGATGCGACTCTATATGGCAACACAAACAAAAAAAAATTGGTGTGCCGCTATATGGCACCGCAAAAACATATAAATGTATTGTTTTATGACATCATAAAAGACATAGATGTGCCGCTGTAAGACAGCAAATAAACGGGTCATATAGAAGACCCGGTATGGATGTGTCACATATAAGACATCATATGAATGTGCCATATGTATGGCACTTCACGTTAATGTGCCGCAACATCAAATAAACAATAAATGTGCCACTATATTATACAAGACATCAGGAAGTCACCAAAGAGATCCAATTAAAAAGTTTTGTAAAAGAAGATTAAGAAGATTAAGAAATGGAAATATTTAGGTCAGAGATGATGACGATGAGGATGATGATGATGATGATGATGATGATTACGACGACGACGACGACAATGATGATGATGTCGGAATTAACTTAGCAAATAGTTACTTATTAATTACAATGGACGGAATTATAATTACAGAAAGAAATAATACTACAGTGGTGGTGGTGGTGATAGTAGTAGTAGTAGTAAGATGAAGGTGACACGATGTACATGACGTAGATTCGATTTTCAGTTGTATCTATTTAATATTTTGCTTTTTTGTTTTGTTTTAGGAAGGAAGTAAGGAAGGAAGTACCGTGACCCTTTTCAGGGTTTCCAAGGGAAGGAAGAAGGATTGAATGCTGGCAACGTAGTGGATTCCACCAAAGGGACCCTGGATGACAAGTTAAGTCGGCCACTTAAGTAGATCATGGCGGGATTTGAACTCAGAACATAAAGAGCATCCAGTCCGACGTTTTTATTGTTCCAGCAATTTATTGCCTACGATTGGTTCTTTATTTTATCAATCCCAAAAGGTTGAAAGACAAAGCTGACCACGGCAAGATTTGAACTCTGATCACAGAGTCGGAACAAATTTCGCGACGAGGTATTCTATTCAATGCTCTACCGACTCAGACAATTGGCCGCTTGGCGAAAGCATGAAACCCTTCAACTTTGTTGTTTAATTTCTTCAGAGTTAGAAATAAGAACCAGAATGGAGACAATTGGCCGCTTGGCGAAAGCATGAAACCCTTCAACTTTGTTGTTTAATTTCTTCAGAGTTAGAAATAAGAACCAGAATGGAGACAATTGGCCGCTTGGCGAAAGCATGAAACCCTTCAACTTTGTTGTTTAATTTCTTCAGAGTTAGAAATAAGAACCAGAATGGAGACAATTGGCCGCTTGGCGAAAGCATGAAACCCTTCAACTTTGTTGTTTAATTTCTTCAGAGTTAGAAATAAGAACCAGAATGGAGACAATTGGCCGCTTGGCGAAAGCATGAAACCCTTCAACTTTGTTGTTTAATTTCTTCAGAGTTAGAAATAAGAACCAGAATGGAGACAATTGGCCGCTTGGCGAAAGCATGAAACCCTTCAACTTTGTTGTTTAATTTCTTCAGAGTTAGAAATAAGAACCAGAATGGAGACAATTGGCCGCTTGGCGAAAGCATGAAACCCTTCAACTTTGTTGTTTAATTTCTTCAGAGTTAGAAATAAGAACCAGAATGGAGACAATTGGCCGCTTGGCGAAAGCATGAAACCCTTCAACTTTGTTGTTTAATTTCTTCAGAGTTAGAAATAAGAACCAGAATGGAGACAATTGGCCGCTTGGCGAAAGCATGAAACCCTTCAACTTTGTTGTTTAATTTCTTCAGAGTTAGAAATAAGAACCAGAATGGAGACAATTGGCCGCTTGGCGAAAGCATGAAACCCTTCAACTTTGTTGTTTAATTTCTTCAGAGTTAGAAATAAGAACCAGAATGGAGACAATTGGCCGCTTGGCGAAAGCATGAAACCCTTCAACTTTGTTGTTTAATTTCTTCAGAGTTAGAAATAAGAACCAGAATGGAGACAATTGGCCGCTTGGCGAAAGCATGAAACCCTTCAACTTTGTTGTTTAATTTCTTCAGAGTTAGAAATAAGAACCAGAATGGAGACAATTGGCCGCTTGGCGAAAGCATGAAACCCTTCAACTTTGTTGTTTAATTTCTTCAGAGTTAGAAATAAGAACCAGAATGGAGTATTGGTCATTATTGACATGCTGCTGTTGCTGCTGCTGCTGCTGCTGCTGCTGGTGTTGCTTCTGTTTTAGTTGCTGAGATTAGACAATCCCCAAACCCTTTCAACCGACTTTAGTAGGTCAGTATTGACATAAAACCCACAGATTCGCGGTTTCTTCTAACCCCTTTACCGACACATCAGCGTCCGCAGTTTCTCTGGACACAGACACATCCAAACATTCTCTCCATCCAAACACGCTTGTGCCATCCGTATTTCTCGCAGAGTCTCGCTAACTAATCCTCACCTTGAACAGTTCATCAAATCATTCTGGCCCAGAACTGTATCCCTC